>NW_017731669.1:31523-33602 GCF_001890085.2 Hipposideros armiger | reverse complement strand
GCAGCCGCCACCGGAGCCAGAGCGGGCGCCCGACCGTGCGGGGCTGGGCTGGGCTTGGGCGGGCGCCGGGCGCAGGGGCGGGCGTGCGGGGGAAGACGCACGGGCGGGCTCGGCTCTCCCGGGGAGCGGCCCGGGACTGCACCCGGACGGGCACCTCCCCGCTCCGCGCTGCCCTCGGCCTCGCCCCGGGCCCGGGCGGATGAGCCGCGCGCCTGGGGGACATGGAAGCGCTGACGTTGTGGCTTCTCCCCTGGATATGCCAGTGCGTGTCGGTGCGGGCCGACTCCATCATCCACATCGGTGAGCGCGGCGGGCGGCCGGACCCAGGCTGGGCGGGGGCCTCAGCAAAGCGGGGGGTACGCGGCGTCCAAACTTGGCGGTTCCCGGGTCTGAGGGGCTCGGCAAACATCCTCTCCGGAAGGGCCGCGCCGCGCCGCCCCGCGGAGGAGCTGTGCACGGGCCGCGCCGCGCTCCCGCGGGCTCCTCGCCGCTCCCCGGGGCTTCGATCCACGCGCGGGGCCCCGCGGCCTCTGCCCGCACTTAGGGCCATGGCTGCGGGGAACCCGGGGCTGTTACACGCTTCCATACCCGCGCTCCTAGCGGGCCGTCGGCGGGCTCGTGCCAACCCTTCCGCGCAGTTTAGAGCAGCGGGGAGCAGGGGGCGGACACAGCCCCGGGCCTCACCAAGTTGGTAGGGCAGAATCAAAAGAGGCCCAACCGGAACCGTGTGTGAATGTGGATAGGTGGGTGTTGTCAGCGTGTACGCTGTGTGTGCACCTGGCACTGTGTTGGTGTCACTGCGAGAGGGCGTTGGGGTGTGTGGGGCCATCTGAGCCTATGTTGGTGAGTGCACGGCTGTCAGCCTGTTAGAGTGGACACAGTGTCTGTCTGTTTCTCCCGTGTGTGTCTGTGTATCTCTCGGTGTATGCGTGGGTGTGTGTGTGTGTATCTGGTTGTGGCGACTGCAGCCGAAACCTAGACAGTCCCAGAGTTTCATGTGGTCCAAGTCTTGGGGGCCGGTAGACGGTCCGGATGGTGAGAGCCTAGGGAAGAAGAAGCGTGGGCGGCGGGGGTGGGGGGAGGAGAGTGTGTGTGCACTGAGCGGGAAGAGATGGATGGAGGGAGAGAACCGAGAGAAGACGAGCTAGAAGAGAGGAGGAGGGGTCGTGCGGAGGAGGAGTGTGTGGGAGTTGGTAGCTGCTTGGGAGGAATCCCAGGAAGTTGGACTGGGTTGGGGGGCTGACAGCAGTTGATTTGGGGGAGCCCCTCTGCAGTCACCTTTCCGGAAGTTGGGGAAGACCAGCGAGCACAGAGAAACTGGGGGCTGGGAGGTGTGAGAAGGCAGGGATGATGGGACAGCGCGGGGTATGGAGAGAAG
This sequence comes from Hipposideros armiger, assembly GCF_001890085.2. Taxonomy (NCBI): domain Eukaryota; kingdom Metazoa; phylum Chordata; class Mammalia; order Chiroptera; family Hipposideridae; genus Hipposideros; species Hipposideros armiger. The sequence goes on along the minus strand of NW_017731669.1, from coordinate 32,224 downwards.
TGGTGAGGGACTAGGCCTGGGTTTGGTGGGCTGCCCCGCCACCCCTGCCGCTCTCCTCCTCCCCTCAGGGGCCCGGGTGAAACCTGCTTCCCGCCGGGTGGGTGTGGGTGGGGGCTCAGGTCTCACTGTCAGCATTGCGGCTCTGGTGTAACGTGGAACTAGGGCCTCTCTCCTCCTGCCCTGTCAACAGCTCCGGGGATCATCGGGTCCAGCCTTGGGGCCATGGGGACCCTCGGGGTCAGACTAGGTGGGGAGGACTTCAGAGTTGCCCAGGCTGCAGGGCCAAGCTCTGGGGAGTCAGAAGAACAGAGTGGGCCGAGGCAGTTCTAAGCGTGAAAAAGGCCAGCGGGAGGCTGCCCTGGAGGAACTGTTGTTGGCTTCTAGAAGGCCCTTTCGAGAGAGCTGCTCCTTCTGGGCTCCTCAGCCCTGCTGGGTCGAAGGCAAAGGGTCTAGGGGACAGTTGTTCCCCACCCCCAACATACACACAGGAAGAAGCAGGGAGGGATGGAGAGCAGAAGGCGGAGCCCAGGGCACCAGGCTGGGCAGTGTTGCCGGAGCCAGGCTGGGACTGAGATGCCTTTATTCAAGAACCCTGAGTAAAGACGTCCTCTGGCATAGGAAAGCCACCCTGGACCGGCTTGCTCAGCTCCACTCAAAGGGGAATGTCATTGCAGGGCAGAAAGAAGTCATCATTCCATTTT
>NW_017731669.1:13218-30388 GCF_001890085.2 Hipposideros armiger | reverse complement strand
GCACAACCTAGTACCGGCTGCATTTCGTAACCCGCGCCACCACAGTGCCTCGTCCGGCGTTTCTCCGCCGCGCTCCTCCGCCGGGTTTGGAAGAGCCCGTTTCTCTCTCGCTGTACCCGCTGCGGGCAGAGGCGCTGCGGTCTGGGCCGGTGGTGGGCGCTGTTTGACCAAGAAAGGAGTGGAGTTGGGCCAGGCCTGGCTGCACGGATTTCCAGCCGCTGCCTGGGCCGCTCTGGTCTTCAACCTCTGCCTCAGGTTGGGCAACAGATGCGCCGGGGCAGGGCGGGGGCGTTCGTTTCAGCGGCACCCTCTGCTTTTTCCTCCTCTCTCATTGCCTCCTCTCCCACTTGGCTGGAGGCTGGCTCTCTGAACCCAGTTTCCTCCCTCACGTCGCCCACTTCCTGATCAAGGCCTAAGGTTCTCTCTGCCCTTTGACATCTGCCCAGCCCAGGTCCCTGCTCCTCTCCTCTGCCTTCCTCCTCATATCTATGGGCTAGACTCTGCGTCCTGGCTAGGAGTGCTGAGGACAGAGGGCACAGCTGGTGGCACAGAATGTGGGGATTCCTTTCAGGAGGAACTGGCAGGACTGGGTGTGGGGAGGAGGTGAGCTGGCTGAGGCCTTCAGGCCAGCTTTCCCTTCCCCAGCCCACTGGGCCCAGAATCATCCTCCTGCCGTGAGTTTTAGTTCAGCTGCGGGTTTCTTGGGTACCTGCAAGGATGGGATGACTCAGTGAAGGCCTGGTCTGGGTCTGGAAGGTTGGAGCTCGTGCTAGGAAGAACTTTGTGCTGGAAGGAGGTCTTTTGGGAGTCTCCTATTCTTGGGTGCAGCAAAGGAGGGAAAAGGCCCAGCTTGGGGGCCTGAGCGTCCACGTATGTCTTGAGGTGGTTCTATAAACCCAGAGTTCTGAGTGTGTTTTTGGTGTGGTAATGGGTGGGGTGAGGCTGGTGTTGCCTTTTAGGGGACTTTTAGCCTTGGCAGGTATCCATGGTCTGATGTTCACTGAGGTCCGGGAGGAGGAGTCCTTGTCCTTCTTGGTGTCTGGCCATGTCCACCAGCAGTACCTTCCTCCTTCCCCCACATGCCCCACCCTTGGACTTCTTGTGTGCCCTCGTGAAGGTGGGCTCTAGCCAGGGGACGATGGGCGTCCTTAGGCAGAAGCACCCTAACTGGGGTGGGGGTCTGGGGTAACACAAGCTTTTCCAGTTATGTGCCACAATTTTCATAACGCCTCTTGCTCCCTTGATACTGTCCCCACACACTTGTCTCTGTGGACATTCATTCTTTGTGCTGGGGGGCTGAGGACACAGTGGGGAAACACATATTTTCTGCACCCAGGAGCTCACAGTGTGTTGACACCCTGCCTGTGTTCCATGGGCTTAGTCGATTTTTGCTATTTGGGAATGAAAATCCTAGTGTTGTAGATGTTCTGATTTTTTCTTTTTTAATTAAAGTTTGTCGGAGAGACAATTGTTAGCAAAGTTACATAGATTTCAGGTGTACAGTTCTGTAATACATCATTTATATATCACATTGTGTGTTGATTTTTTAAATAAGAGGAGCCCCAAATCTGGACTTTAAAGTAAAATCTGATTTTTAACTACTGTCAACTAATCAAGCAATTTACCAACATAGTACAAGCCAAACAAAAAAGCTACGGGCCATTCTGCCTTTAAGCCCCAATGCAACTTTGTCCTGGAGACACAGGGCTCCACCGGGGCTTTTTCTGATAGAGAACTTGCTTTTTTGGGTCTTAGTTTCTCTATTTGTGTAACTGGAAAAATGTCTCAGGCTCCAAGGATGGCAGACTGACACAGTCTCACAATCTGTGAGAGTGTGTGTGCCCATTCAGACTAGGCGGTTGGATTCTGATGGCTGACAGTTGTCCAGGTAGAGGGATACTAACCAGGTGTTGCTGAGCTGCCTGCTGCCCAGAGACTGTGTGTTGATTAGAGCAGGCATGTGCTTTCAACTTATGAGCCGTGTGAGCAGAAATCCAGTGTTATCCCTTGACCTTGCGCAGCCCTTGCATGTCTGCGAGGGATGGGAGGAGCCAGCTCCCCCAGGGCTCGGAGGCTCCTTGTCCCTAGCCTGGGGATCTGCTGGGCAGGTGCTCTGCTTGCTGGGTGTCCTTCCTTTTGTGCTCTGTGGGGGTGCTGTCCATCTGTGGCTTGGCCCTGCTTGATGGATATCTTATCTCTCCCTTGGGCCTGGATGTTTACTGCAGCAGGACATGGGTGGTAGACACAGTTTGGATGGGAAAGAAAAAGACTGCTTGGAGGGGGGTGGGGGGGGTGAGGCCAAGGATGAAGGGCAAAGGCAGACTGAGGTTCAGTCTCCATCATGGACTGGAGAAGCTCCCAGTGATCACTCCCTTCACCCCCTGTCCTGCTGTGGATTTGCGATTGAGTTGATGCTGCCCCTATTTTGGCCCAAGAGACAGCACCATGCAGGGATAAGAGCTTGGTTGTTGGAGCCCAAGTAACCCTTTCAAACCTTGCTTGCCTCACTTGCACTGTAACCCTGGGGGAGTTCTGGCCCAGCTCTGAGCTTCTGTTGCAATATCTGTTAAAAGGGAACAATCATAGTGTCCGCCTCATGGGATTATTTTGAGGATTAAATGAGTGAGACGTGCATAAATTGTGTGTGGAAGGCATGTGGTAGGTGTTCAGTAAACACTAATTCCCTCTATGTTCCTTACCTAGCTGTGAATTCATCTCAGCTTCTCTTGAGGCGGTTGATATTTTCAGCTGCATCGTTTCTTAAGCTAGTGAATTCCTTGAGAGTGGACCCTCACTGACCTTTCCATTTTCAGCTTTTTACTTAGCGTTCTCCCTCTGATTAGGAAAGAAATGCATTGCTACAATGAGCACAAATTAATTTAAAAATGTAAAAAGCGAAAGGGCAATCAATGCATGCTCATTATATAAAATGTGAAAACTACAGGAAAGCATCAAGAGATAGGAGAAAATCATTCTGAAGTCTACTTCTGTTACTTCCTTCTAGTCTCCCCCCCCCCGTTGTAGTTTGTAAATGCTGAGCACTCTCATTCTGTTCAGTTGTAGATCCTGCTTTTTTCATTTAACATATCATTGGCTTTTTCTGAAATCACTGTGAACTATTTGTAAACGTTACTGTTAGCATCTGCATATATTTTTCAATATTCAAAACAACTTATTCTTTTAAATTAGTTTCAGGTGTACAAAACAACGTAATAGACATTTCACCCCTCACAAAGTGATAACCTCCCTCCCCCAATCTACTACCCATCTGACATGGTACATAGCTGTTACAATTCCACAAAACAACTTATTTTTTAAAGAATGGAATTATTTATGCTGAGATATGCTTAAGTATTACTGAAAAAAATAAGAAACTGCTTTGATTTTTGGTCCTACGATTTATACCTATAATTTTTTCAGGCTGATTTTGCGTAAGCTCCTTACAAACTACCTTTTAAGACACTTGGTCAGTCTTTTTACATTTATGTAAAAGAATGGGTCAGACTTAATGAAATATGCATTTGATGAGGATTTAAAGTTGGCAAATAATAATAGAAATGATATTTAAATCTCTAAAATGTTATATCTTAGATTTAGTTGACAAAGTCCATATTAACAAAAGAGATACTAATTTTTTAAATTAAAATAAGTCATGTTATTACAAAGTGCCTGCTCAAGGAGAAGATTATATAAATGCTAAATACACAAAAGAACTGACAGAACACGAGTCTTCTCCATTCACAGGATTACCTTTTACTGTAAGTAAAAGACTTGAGTTATAGGTTATGCTGTAGATATATCTGTCATAGAGTAGGAAGATAACAATTTAGGGAAGAGGAAATAAAAAGGAATGTATGTAAGGCAATATTCCTTTTAGTTACAATAAGCACAAAAGTGTTTTAGGAAGACAAGGTAAAAATTACCCAAGTATAGCTTGGTTTTCGCAGAATAAAACAATGAAACAATGAAATACAATGAAAATAAAACTCAGTGAGCTTGTTGATGGCCATCTGATGGTCTTGGTCATTTTGGGTTGGCCACTCCTAGATGGTTACCCTGCTCTCACAAGCCATGCTGGTATATAGACATTCTGTTAGATGGTCTCCCTCCCTGAGCTTTGGTGCCTCCAGCATTTTCCTTGGCTTCCCTTCAGAATTCTAGGTTGTGTCGTGGCCATATCCTTGCAGCCCCTGCTGCAGACCCACAGTTCTCTCTGACAGTGGCCTTATTGGCCCAGGAGATACTGTCAGGGCCTCCCTGAATGTGATTTAGTGTCATATAAGATGCCTGGAGGCCCAGTGCCATCATTCCCATTCACTTGGCAGTACTAGTTTTCTCTTGGGGTTGAAACAGATTCTGCCAAAATTACTTGGTTAAAATGGAAATTTATTATCTTACAGTTCTGCAGGTCACAGGTCTCATCAAGGTGTCAGCAGTGCTGATTCCTTCCGGAAGCTCTAGGAGAGAATCCATCTCCTTGCCGTTTCAGCTTCCAGAGGCTGCCTGCCGTCCTCAGCGCCTGTCCCCCTTCCTCTGTCTTCAGACCAGCAGTGGTAGGTGGGGTCCTTCTCACAGCCACAGCTCCCTCTCCACCTCTGAATCTTTGCCTCCCTCTTCCTAGGACCCCTGTGATTCCACTGGGCCCACCTACATAATTCAGGATAATGTCCCTATTTTAAAGTTAGCTGATTAACAACCTTAATAGCATCTGCAACCTTAATTCTCCTTTGCCATGTAGCCTAGCATGTTCATGGTTCCAGGGGTTAGGATGTAAGTGACTTTGTGGGCCGTTTTTTGCTTCCATGTTGGCTCACCTGTCCATGCCCTCATAGCCAGTGCACGTTGTTCACCCTTCCCTTCTGCATGGTCGACTGCACTTTTATTTACTGGGTGGCATCCTCTTTTCATAATCAGACTGACTAGAGTCACTTGAGACCTATAGCCATGTTTCCATGTTGACCACGCTTGCTCTGGAGATGGCACACTGTAAGCCTGTGGGCCTCTGCAGACTTACTTGTGTGCTGCAGTGACACACCGATGTCCTTTCCTGGGCCTGGAAGCTGCTTGTGCCTAAAGAAATTTCTAGAAGAATCTGCTTTTGAAGAACCAAACTGTAAGTTTGTGTCACTACTCAGGCCAATGATCTCCTTTTCTGCCTGGACAGGTTTTTCTTCAGACCCCTTGCTCCTCCCCTGTCTTCTACCCCACCACCCACGCAGACCCCAAGGTGGGATCTTGCAGAGGTGGTCTTGTCTGGCTGTCACGTTGAGCTGCTCTTGCTCCTCCCAGCAGGGGCTGCTGCCAGTGATGCTGCCAGCCTGAAGATGGCTGTGGCCTCAGCCACAGGTACCAGTTCTCCTCACTGGGGTTGGGCTGGGGCTGGGGAACCATCTAGTTCTCTCTCAGGATTCCTCACAAGCCTGTGGCTGTGTAAAGGGATGACTGCCATCTTCTCTCAGCTGAACTCCCAGGGTTCAGCGTTCTCCCTCATTCTAGGGTCCCCTGTGTGTGCACACACATGCACACACTCTCTCACTTTGTAAACTATACTCCTGCCCCACTCATGTCTCATATTTTAGGTTCTAGAGGCTCCCCTTTAGTATTCCTATTGCCATGGCCTTGCTCCCAGATTGGGAGGTTGGACTTAAATGGCAGCGATCAGATGGATAACGTGTGCCAGGTCTGTGGGTAAGAGGCCATGGGTCTAGTGAGACATGTCCTCATGCTGCCCCTGAGCTGCCACTGTTCCCGTTCCTGGTGATATGGGAACTTTAACAACCTATAGCACGTATTGAGGCCATCTCTCCAGGTTTCTCTTGGAGGACAGCTAAGGCTGCCCCTTGGCACTCAAAGCCACACCTTGTAAGAGCAAACAGAAGGTCTGTCCAAATTCTTGTGGATACCAGGTCAAAATCCGCATCCTTGTCCCCTCAGCAGCCTTTCCCCCTCTTTACTTGGCCTTTTCACTACTCAGAAAATGCTATCACCTAAAAACCTGGAATATTCAGTCTGCACTGCTTGTTCCCAAACTATTTCTAACCCAGTCTGATCCTTGGATGTGAATCTTTCTAAACTTGGCCACCCAGGGAAGTCCCTACCCTTTGATTTTGTTCTGTGATCACCTTTGTATCAGTCAGGATAGACTCAGTTATGCTGTAGTAACAAACAATCCCCAATTCTCAGTGGCTTAACATAACAAAAATGTATCTTTTGCCCATGCTAAATGTCCATCATTGGTCAGCTTAGAGCTTGGCACATCATGGTCAGTCAGCTTGAACACTGCCAGTTGCTGTGTCACAGGGCAAGAGCTCTGGGGGGATTCAGCCTGGATGTGACACATGTCCATGTCACTTCTGCTTAAAACTCATTGGTCGAAATTAATCATATGGTCCCAGAGAGGCATCAGGGATCCAGGAAGCACAGCCCTACCATGTCCCTGGAAGGGGGGACATGACACAAATGCTTACTGCCCTATTCATATAAAACCGTCCTCCCATTGTCTTGGTGACTCATTAAAATAACAACAGCAACAACAACAACAACAACAACAAAGAAACAAAAAGCCAAAAACAATTGAGGTATTGGATCCTGGTTTGGTCTATTCATGGCCCCCATCAGTTCCCATTTGCCCACGCGCTTACTTGTCCCTCTGCTCCAGAAAGCTCTGGGCAGCTCTTTGGTGTGGCAGGAAGTCAGGAAGCTTGGGTCGCCAGCCCCAGCCAGGCTCTCACCTATGCTTTTCGCTGTGTCTACCAATCTTGTCCTCTGTAAACTAGGGCCTGCATAGGCCCAGCTCTAGAAGACTTGGGCTGGATGCTTCCGAAGTAATGACATGAAGATTGGCATCCAGGCCTGGCCGTTGTTGGGGCCAGCACCAGTGAGCTCCCTGCAGCCCGACTTGGCAAGTCTCCGCTTCCTGTGGCATGCGCAGGGCTGCCTCCTATAGACTCCCCCCGCCCTCCTCGCCCTGCCTTCCTGCACAGCAGCAGCTCTGTCTTTTGTTACAGCATTGAGCTGGGCAGAGCCTCATCTCTCTGCAATGGGATGGCCTGTGACAGCCTCTTTCTCTGGGGGCTGAGTCTGACAGGCGTGAGTCTTAGGAAGGCACTGGGTCTGTGTCCAATATCCCATCAGCTGGGTTCCCGAACACCTTTGTCCCAGCCTATAAAACAGCCAGTTTTCTGCCCAATAGCCGTGGATTAGGATCAGAGAGACTCTGGGTTCTCCCTTCCAGGCCTGAAGCACAGGGAGGAGAGCTGTGAGGTGATTAGATGGCCCCTTCTACATGTTTCTGGGCTCAAGCTGTGGGTAAGGCTGGTGCCCAGGGGGTGAAACCAGGGGCTGCAGCTGGGGGCCCAGGGTAGCCCTCAGCCTAGGCCATACCACCACTTCCAGCTGGATCCGGGACACACGGTCCTGGCTGGCCCAGTTTACCCGGTTCCTTTCCCTCACATCAGTCCTTCAGCAGACCCAGGCAGAGGCAGCCAGGAGCCCAGCTCCATCTTCGTCTGCCCTGGGCCGGTCCCCTGCCAGCACTCAGCTTGGGCCTCCCGCACCGCCTCACGACAACACCACAGACATGGTGCTCCGGAGTTGGGGGCAAAAGGAGTCTTGCTTTCATTCACAGACCGGGGCTCCGAGTCCTGCTCTGCTGTTTACTCTGGTCAGCTTCCCTTGGTTTCCTCAATTGGAAGATGGGAATAACGACACACAGACAGCTGTGAGGGTCAGTTGAAGAAATGCACAAAAATCCCTCGCTAAGGCCAGCCAGAGAGGTAGGGATGGTTGTCACATCACCAGCCTGAGTGGTCCCGAAAGGGTCTTGGTCTTCTGCACTTCCTAACCTGGCCTGGGCAAGCTCCCGAGCCCCTGCACCATGTAGGGCAGCTGGGAGCTGAATCGCAGCCTTCCTGGGTGTCCCAGGAGAGCAGAGGAGGAGGGTGGCTCTGACAATGTGCCTCCTGTGGAGGCTGCCTGGCCATCTGTGTGGGATGGGGCTCGGGGAGCCTGTGGACTGGACTGTCACTGCGCAGTGTGCAGTCCTGTTGCAGCCTCACTGTTCTGAGTACACATAGTGCCCGGAATCTGGCTGGCCTGGCCCAGCACCCCCCCCCCCCCCAGGAGCCTGCCACAGGGCAAGCATAACTTCCTCCATTTGATGGAAAGGGGTCAGGCAGGTCCGGGTTCAAAACCCAGCTCTGTGACTGATTAGCTGTGTAGTCTTGGAAGGTCACTTGCCCTCTCCTCCAAGCCTCAGTGTGAACATCTGTGAAGTGGGGCCACTGCGGCATTGTGGTGCTGGATCTAGACAGGTGATGTGTGCCTGGCAGGGAGAAGCCTGCCAGGCAGCAGCAGTCCACTGGGATGCCCAACAGAGGTGTACTCAGCCTTGTGCTAGGGTTAAGGGTGTGGGTAGTGGCAGATACCATGTATCCTGGTCACCATTTGTTATGTTTTTCTGGACCCCTGCCAAGATCACATGAGACACTTTTGTGCTACCAACTCCCAGGTCAGGGCAGAGACATGGGCCCCACTGGCTGGACACCATCCCCACTCCACTGTTGGCTGTAGCTCTTGGCTCAGCCCATCTATGTGCCAGCCCTGGTGTGGCTTGAGCCCCTGTACACTTGGCTTCAGCCTGGCCTACCTGGCTGGCTCTGCCCTCCCCATTCCCAGGCAGCTCCTCTTGCTCTGTGTAAAGGCAGAGCCTAGAGGTCTGGCCTTGGCTCTGCTCCTAGACTGGGGCTGGGGGCTTTCTTCCGTCCTTTTGTCTGCACACCCAGAGACAGGGGGAGGGAGGAGGGGGAAGGGGCCTGGTCTGGGCTTCCCATGCTTGTCTCAGTGGTACTCATTATAGAGGCTGGTGCCAGGTGCTGAGGTGGCCCTGACTTGGCTTGGCTCTAGGGTTCTTGCTGCCTTCCCTGTCATGGCTATTCCTTAGTCCTAGGTGGCTCCCAGGACACCTGCCCTCACTTGCCTCTACCCAGAGCTCCAAGTATCCCAAACAACCTTGTGGGCTTCCCCTGAGTCCTGCAGGCTGCAGTCTGGGTCTGGTGCTCCAAGGGTGCGTCTCTCTGTGTCACTGAGCCCCAGCTGGAGGCTCAGCTCAGGGCTGGCCCGGGGCTTTTCCTGTGTACCCTATAAAGGTTTTAGGGGGTGGGGCATGACACTGTACAGCCGACAGCACTGAACCGGGGCTGCACAGGGTACCCATGGAGGAACCACAGGGTTCCTCCGGGGACAGTAGGCAGGGTAGCCATGCCTCCAGGGGAGGTTGGTGTGGTGGGAAATGCTGAGGACAGGGAACTGTCTAGGAGGCTGAGTCAGGTCCTCGGCATTTCATGAATCTAGGCTGGGACCCTTGTCCTGTGTATGCATGTGCGTGTGTGCATGTGTGTGCATGTGCATGTACATATACATGTGTGTGCAAGAATATACATGTGCGTGTGTGCGCGTGTGTGTATGCATGTGCATGCGCGCGCGTGTGTGTGTGTGTGTTTGTGTGTGTGCATGTGTGCAAGTGTGTGTGTTGCCATTACCTGTGCTTCCTGGGCATGTTTAGCTGAAAGATTCAGCAGTGTTAGCTGCTGCTCGGATCCCCTTGAGTCCCCTCCCTCTTTGCCCTTCTCCCAGATTTCCTTCAGGTCTCAGTTCAGATGTGGCATCCCCAGGGAGCCCCCAGTGCTCAGAAGAGGCTGGCCTTGTCATGTGTTTCCCTCGCCCTGTGTTTGGTGATATCACCTGGAGATTGGACTGCGGGAAGGGAGGGACTTGGTCTCTTTTGTGCCCTATTGTATCCTCAGCATTGACAGGGCAATTCATGGGGCATCAAAAAATATCATTTCCCCCTCACTCCTGGGGACATTCCTGGACCCAGATGTGTTGGCCCCTCGGAGATCACCCCAGTGAGATGGTCATTATGGTGGTGGCTGCTCAACTTGGTCAAGGTCTGGAGGAGACTGTGAACAGCAGCCTGGGCCCTTCCTCATTGTTGGCATCCCCTTTGGCACCTTGGCACCATGTCAGTGGGGTAAGGGTGGGCACCAGGGATGGTTTTCTTGGGGTCCCAGCCCTGTGGGCCAGCAGGTATCACAGGGTCCTGGTGTCCAGAGCTGGAGGAGGGCCCTGAAAGCCAAGGCCAGCCCAGGGAAGGTCTGGAGGATGGACTGCATGGTTGACCCCCTTCCAAATTCATATGCTGAAGCCACAACCCCCAATGGGATGGTATTTGGAAGTGGGGCCTTGGGAGGTGATTGGGTTTAGATGAAGTGCTGAGGGTGGGGTTCTCATGATGGGATTTGTTATAAGAAGAAACCAGAGAGCTGCTCTCTCTCTCTACCATGTGAGTATACAGCAAGAAGGGGGCCGTTTACAAGTCAGGAGGAGAGATCCTACCAGGAGCTTGATTAGCCAGAACCGTGGTCTTGGACTTCCAGTGTCCAGACTCTGAGAAATAAAAATCTGTTGTTGAAACCAGCCCAATCGATGATATTTTGTTATGGCAGCCTGAGTTAAGAAGGAGGGCACGGGCTGTGGGCAAACCCTGGCCTGGGACCAGACTTGGGCTGGGTGGACTTGCTGAGGGAGTTGGGCCAGCCCTGCCCCTCCTAGGACTTTGGGGTCCACATGTCAGAGGAGATCCCTGCCCCTCTGAGGAACGAAGAGTCTCATCTCTCACCTGTGGTTAGACTGAGCCAGGCTGCCTCTACCCACAGCCCTTTCAATATTTAAAGACAGCCACTGTGCGTCCTAGAGACTTTTTCAGGTCACACATCCTGGAGCCTAACTCCTCACCTGATTGTCTTTTGGTTGCTTCCATTTGTCACTGCCCTTTTTAAAGCACAGCATCACTGATGGGCCTCAGCAAGGAACTTAACTTGCTGTCCTCAGCTTCCCTGCTGTAAAATGGGGACAGTGACACCTCCCTGTTACAGGCTGTCTTAAGGACCAAATGAGGTAATGACTGTAGAGAGCTTAGCTGGTGCCTGGCCCCAAGGAGGTGCTCAGTAAACAGGAGCTACAGTTATTGTCCTCACGCTGTCGCCTGGCCAGTGCAGAGGGAGAGGAACAGTCATTGCTTGTTCTGGATTTTCTGCTGATGGTAATAAAGCCTGGCTGTCCGCACTGTCTCCCCTGTGACTCTGTGTGAGCTTCTGGTCCTCAAGCCCCAGGGCTTTGGCCCCAGAAAGGGTGATGTGTGCTCCTTTGGACTCCAGTGTGTGATTTCACACTGACTGCTTTAAAGCCCAGTTTGCGTGGAGCTTTGGGAATCTTACTTGTGCCTTCCTGAGGGTAGTTCTCCCTCCCAGCCCGAGCCATCTTGTTGGAGCCTGTGCTACCTCTCACACTCTCAGGCTGGGTCCAGCTCCCCAGTCTGCTCTGTGGCTTGACATTGGGTCCCTGACCAGCACCCGTGGGACACAGGGTTGCATCGGGAGGAATCACTGACATCCCACTGGCTGACTGCATCACTGCACCTGACTCGGTCATGTGCACTGTTTCTCTGCATGCACACTCTCTTGTGTGTGGGTTTCAGGGAATCACAGCACACCGGCGTCGGCTGGGGGCCTGAGTCTTTCAGCTGATCCTCTCTTCATTGTAGATGTCTCATGGCCAGTCACCTGGGCAGTGCTTGGAGCCAGCCCAGGAAGCTGACATAGGGAAGGAGTGCGGTGGGCTTGGCAGTGTTTGTTCTGCTACAGGCTCCTGGCGATGGCCTGTTAAAAAGCAGAGGTACCTGGTGATACCTGGGGTCTACCGACACCTTGTGCCCAGGGCTGGATATGCAGCATCTCAGGAAAACCCTGGGCAGCATTGGGAATTATACAGAGAGCAAAGTTAAGTGAGGATTGCGTAGGAAACACGAAGGATTGGCAGCCAAGCCAGCACTCTCCTGGTTACTTACATAGCCTCCCAGTATTCATGTGACCCTCCCTTTATCTGGTTCTTTCTACCTTCACTGCTATCTCCCCAGCCTCAGCCTGGACGCTTGTGGTCATTTGCTCACTGCTCCCTGCCTCTCTTCTTCCCTCCAGGCCACTGTCCACACAGCTGCCAGAGTTATCTGCAAAATCGATCCAATAACTTCCCTCTCCTGCTGAAACCCTTCAATGGCTCCCTGCTATAATAGGAATAAAATCCAGACCCCTTGCCAGGGCCTGCAGCCACTGAGTACGCCAGCAAGGGCTGACCTCACCTTGACCTCTGTGCTTCAGCCACACCGGCTTTCTTCCCGTCTCTCCAACAGGCGAAGCATGTTCCTGCCCCAGGTTCTTGGTACATGCTGTTCCTTCCATGTGGAAGGCCACTTGGCATGACAGGCTACTTCTCAGCCTTCCCCAGATCTCACCTCTCCTTGGAGAAACTCCCCTGGGCTCCAAATAGGGCCCCTCTTATCCTTTGTCAAAGCCGTCTTTTTCTATTTTGTGTGCTTCCGCACCTGCAATTGTTATTAATGTATTTCTGAGGAATGTCAGATCTGTGAGGGCAGGTAAGTCTTGTTTACTGCTGGATTCCCAGAGCCAAGCCTGGTGTGCGGCTGGTCATGGGTACTCAGAAAAAGTACCTGGATGGATGGCAGGCTGGATGGGCAACAGGACCTCCACTCTGAGAGCCCTGCAAGCTCGTGGTGGCCCCGCCTTCATGCCCAGGACCGCTTGGGGTCCATGGCACGTGGGGCCTGGACGCTTGTTGCCCTGACAGCAGCCCCGCCCTGCTACCTGCTACCACTCTTGCTGGCCCTTCCTTCCTGGTCAGTGCTGGATTTGAAGATCTTTTCTTGGAAAGAAAACTTAGGAGCTGATGGCACCACCTAGCTGTGTGCAGGTGTGAGGGCTGGCGTGCACATGGCTGGCGCGCACATGGCGTGAAGGGTACCATCACTGCAGAGGGGTTTCCCACACTCACCGGCTGGGGTGGGATACAGTTTTGGAGGCCCCATTTTGGGAAGGTGTTCTGTCAGGGGCTCAGGGCCAATGGCCTGTCCACCCCTCTCTGGGCCTAAGGTGTGCCTGTGGGAGGAAGTGGGCCTGCGCAGGGGAAGCAGAGCGTCCCCTGGGCCCAGGTGCTGGCTGTTGGGGGCCGTGAAGGCTGATGGCTGCCTGGGTGTTGGGTGTGAGCCAGAACCTCGGCTTCCAGTCTCCTCTACCTCCTGGAGTCCTCTGGTGGGCCCGGGAGCCTCAGTCTCCACGTGTGTGAAATGGGGATGACATTGTCCTAGCCACTGGCTCTTCCAGGCTAGGGCAGGAGAAGGAGCTAGGGGAGGGAGGAACAGCTGCAGGTCTGGGGCCAGGGAGCCTGGTAGCTCTGAGCTCGGTGGGGAGGGGCACTGCCCAACACACTCCTACTGGCACCCACTTGGTGGGTCCTCCAGGGGATGGTAAGCAGTGCCCATGTGCAAGGATATGGCCAGCACCCCTGCCACGTTGGCCTCTGAGGAAGCAGGAGCTAGAACCCTCCTGGCGAGTAGGGGCTAGAGGGGCTTTGAAGCTTTGTTGTTGTTAATGATCAAAACCCCATCAGGAAAAGCCCCCGTGAGAGCGGCTCAGGGGTCCACCTGTGTCAGGCTACTTAGCTCCTGCCAAGAAAATTAGCTTCACTAGAGGGAGGACAGCAGGTCTGTGATGAGAGTCAGCACCCCCTGATCAATACTGCTGAGTGTCCAGGGGAGCTCCTAGATGGGGTGCAGCCAGTTGGGGACTGCGTGCTGGCTGTGTCCTGGCCACACCTCTGGGGTCCTGTACGTGTGCACAGATGTGCCACGTGCGCGCCAGCCCTCACACCTGCACACAGCGGGTGGGCCCCTCAGAGCCCACCAGGGCATCTTCCTAACACTCATGCCTGGCTGGACCCCTGGGCTCCTGGCCTGCAGGATGGTGTCTGGGCTCAGCATTTGCGTCCTCAGGGTCTGGCCCCGGTCGGGTGTCCAGCCTCGTCCCTGCCGCATGCCCTGGTGCCCTCCCTGTGCCAGCAGAGAGGGCCTTCTCCACCCACTTGCCCCTGTGCCTCAGTCTGTCCATTACCTTGCAGTTTCAGTTTGGTGTGCTCTTCAGGAAGCCTGCCGTGGCTGCTCTGTCCCCTTAGCTGGGGCTGGGCCTCCTCTTTGCTGCCTCGCTGTCCTGTGTGTCTCCCATCATGTCTTAGCTGGTGCCTGGGATGTCTGTGAGCTCTGCACCATGAGCTCTGTATTTTGGGGTGCACGGGCACTTGCAGTGAGTGTGTTGCATGGCTATCTGACTGTACCTATGGCATGTACACAAGTGGATCTGCACACACAGGAGTGTATGTCTGTGTGTCCAGGTGAGGTCACAGACACACCTGGGCTGAGACACCAGTGGCGGGTGGCTCTAGGGGTCATCTCCCCCGAGAGCCCCTTCCTGGGGGAGCCTGTCCAATGGGCTGCTGGGAATGTGTTATGAGGACCCTGCTGGGACTGTGGCAATGTGACTGAGGACAGTACCCTAGGGTGTGTGCTCCCACTTTATATGTTGCCACAACCCATGCCCTTGGCCTCCGATTCAGCCTCCCCCACGTGGGTGGGTCTTCCTTATCCCCACACACCTATTATGGGCAGGGGTCTCTGCTCCATTCTTCCAGATGGTCCATTTGTGGCCACTGCTGAGAGCTCCATCCAGGTTCCAGTGGAGGGGAGGATTCCTTGGCTGGAAGCCCCATGACCTGGGCCAGCTCTGCTTATCCTTCTGTCCCATAGGGACACTGCCCCAGGCCGAGCCTGGGAGTCTGGGTGGCCAGGGCAGTACTAGGAATGCTGGAAGGGGACTGCCTTATCGGGAAGGGTTCCTACAGCTTCCTGGGCAGCATCTGCCCCGCTCTGCATGGCTAATTGAATAGAAATCCTCCACAAAGTGAGGCAGAGCTCCGGCCCTGCCTAATCTTGTTAAGAAGTCCCCTGACAGTCTCATTAGGCGGCTGGCTGCTTGGAGAAGTTTATCTCTGCCAGGGGGTAGTCAGGCCCCTGCAGGCTGGTCCTGCGACCAGGTCCCCGCCCAGCTGCCCTCCAAACACAGGTTCAAGCAGAGGCGAGGCTGCAGCAGCTCCGCAGGCCACTAGTCCTTACTTAATCAGTTACGGTTTGCTGGACTTAATTGCTTTAAAATTATTAACTTCAGCTGGAGAAAGCAGGTGATGGGGGTTGAGGAAGAAATGTGAGCCTCCTTATGGGGTTGAGTGGGGGCTAAGAGGATGGTGTCCAGCCCCTTCACAACCTTTCTCTGTGGGAACCCTGGCAGGCTGCCCAGCAGCGAGGACCTGGCCTTCCTAGCTTCCCACTCTGCATGCTGTGGTGACAGAGCTGGGTATGTCAGGGACCGACAAATGGACTACAAGAGAACAAAGCCAGCCCAGGGCTGTGGGAGCACAATGTGGTGCCTGACCTAGCCTGGGCTGGGGAGCAACCAGAGGAGGCTTCCTGGAAGAAGTGACTCCAGAGGCAAGTCTTAAGTGGAGAATGGGGTTGGTCAGGTGAAGAAAGGGAGGCCGGATCTCCAGATGGTGGAACAGCTTGAGCAAATGGCAGGATCTGCAAGCGGTCCCGGCTTGTTGGCCATAGGTGGAGAAGGACGGTGCTGATAGCCTGGTGAGGTCTGCAGGGGTCTCAGAGCTCTCTCTCTCTGTGGTCCTGGTATGTGGTCTCTCTGTGGGAATGAGCCACTAGGGCAGGTAGGGGGTGCAGGCTGTAGACCAGAGAGGGGATGTCGGAGCCCAGAGTCATACACCTAGGTCTAAGCTTGGAGCTGTGAGGGGAGAGACCCGTGGGGATGGGGAAACTCGGGGGGACAGGCAGCTCTATCCACTCCCTGCCCCTCCAGGCTCATAGTAGGGCACTAATGGGGTCACTTATCAGCCCTGATTTCTATCATCACAGCTCTGGATGTGCTCCCCCAGTTCAGGCTGAAACACATACTTTTGCACCACAAGGAGGGTTCCCTGTCTGGGCCATGCACTGTCATTTGGTCCATTTCTCTGTCCTAGGCCCCTTGGTTTTCTCTTCCCAGGCACTGGGCTCTGGAGTTCAGTAGAGAGAGCGAGGCGAGCCAGGTATCCCTAACTCTGAGATTGGGGTTCTCCAGAAAAGAGACTATGGTCTCGCATTGGCTGAAATGGGGGTCACCTCTTTTCCCAACTTGGGAGCCTCAGCTGTGTGCACCGAGCAGAGCTCTGAGCTGAAGATGGCTTATGTTCTCTGTAAGGACTATCTCTCTGCAAGAAGTATTTCATCTCATCTCATCAGTAACGCGAAGCAGTGGAGCGGTGGTACGTACACGTTCTAAGTCATAATTTTACAGTGATGTAAAAAAACTCAAGATATTGGTTTTCTTTCCTTTAGTGAGATGATGACAGGCAGTAAAGCCCACTGTCTTTTTATAATCAGATTTAAATTGTTTTAATTATACAGCCCATATTCTCCCAGTAACATACCATCTCTGTGAGTTAATGGGCTTTGAAATCTCCCTTTGTTGCATACACTGTAGATACAGATTTTTTTTGTTAAATGATTTATTTTATATATAGAAATTCAGAAAATTAGCTATGAGATAGCTTCAGATGAGTATTGGGAGGTTCTGTTATGTTAGAAGAAGGCAGATTCCTGGGTGGAATTCTGAGCATCCCCCCCGTCTTCAGAACAAGGTTTTAAGAGCACAAGTGAGGTACAGAGCTATCAGTGTTGCTTTGACTGCAGCAGAGAGACCATTCGTGTGCTGTATAAATTTCTCTTGATCCTTCAGTGAGGATATTAGAAAGGGAATGTCCATGCATTTATTCATTCATTTCCTGAGCACCTACTGTGGGCGTGGCCCTGAACTTGCAGATACACAGCAAGGAAAGCCATGATCTTTATCCTCGAGAGGCTGGTGCTTTCCAGAGAAACAGACATTTATACATAACATTCCCAAACAAGGCCTTTTCAATGGTCGCTGCTTCCACAGAGCTACAGCATGTGGGCTCACCCTCTGCTGATGCTCACTGCTGAAGAGAGAACATGGCAAGGAAGCAGTGTGGGCCCCTGGGGCTTTCTGGGGGGCAGGCTAGACCAGGCCAAATCTCCTGTTCTCCAGACCCAGGGCGCCCCTCAGCCCTGCCCTCTCTATTCTATGCGGGTCCTGGCCCTGTCTCAGGAACCCCCTTGGGCATCTACTAGGGCCTGGCCTTG
>NW_017731669.1:0-6243 GCF_001890085.2 Hipposideros armiger | reverse complement strand
AAGGGGAGGTCAGAGTGAAGGCCAAGTCTGGGCTCAGGCCTTTAGGGGAGGCCATCCTCAGGGTGGGAAGTTGGGAGTAGAAGGGGAAGGCAGCGAGTTCAGTCTCTAGACCATGGCGTTTGGGATGCCTGTGGGACCTCCTGGGCGAGACATGCAGGAGAGGGCTGTGCTGGAAGCATTGCTAGAAGACAGGGGAAGGGAGCCACAGCAGGTATGAGGCTGGGCCTGGAAAACAACTAAAACACTATTAAATTATTTAGTATCTTTTTTTTTATTGTGGCAAGAATAGTTAACATGAGAACTACCCTCTTAACAGATTTTTAAGTGCCCGAGACAGTGTAATTAACTATAGGCACAATGATGTATAATTGATCTTATTCACCCTGTGTAACTGAAGCTTTTACCCCCTAAATAGCAACTCCCCACTCCCCTTCCATCCCGCCCCTGGAAACTACATCCCACTCTCTGTTTCTATGAGTTCGATGTCTTAGATACTTTCTATAAATGGAACCATGCAGTGTTTGTCATTGTGTGACTGGCTTATTTCATTTAGCATAGTGTCCTCAAGGTTCATCCGTGTTGTTGCATATTGCAGGATTTCCTTCTTTGTTTAAGGTTGAATAATATCCTATTGTAAGGATTTATCACATCTTTATCCATTCATCAATTGATGGATATTTAGGTGGTTTCCACATCTTGGCTATTGTGAATAATTCTGCAGTGAACATAGGAGTGCTAATATCTCTTCAAAACCCTGCTTTTAATCATTTTGGGTAAATACCCAGTAGTGGGATTGCTGGGTTATAAGGTAGTTCTATTTTTAATTTTTTGAGGAACCTCCATATTGTTTGCCATAGTGGCTGCACCATTTTCATTCCCACTAACAGTGTACAAGGGTCCCAATTTCTCCACAAATCTTGTCAACACTTTTTTTTTTTTTTAATAAATAGCCACCCTAACAGGTGTGTGGTGATATCTGACAGTGGCTTTGATTTGTGTTTCCCTGATGATTGGGGATACTGAACATCTTTTTATGTATCTGTTTGTCTTCTTTAGAAAAATGTGTATTGAAGTCCTTAGCCGATTTTTAATTGGATTATCAGTTTTTTTTAAATTTGTTTTTTGTTTCTGCTATTGAGACACATAGTAGTGGAACATAGTAGACACCCCAGAAATAATCCACACACATATGGTCAACTGATCTTCGACAAGGGAGCCAAGAATACACATGGGGAAGGATGGTCTCTTCCACAAATGGTGCTGGAAAAACTGGATATCCACAAGCAGAAGAATGGAATTGGGCCATTATTTTACAGTGTAAACAAAAACCACCAAATCGACTCAAAATAGATTAAAGACTTAAATATAGAACCCGATACTGTAAAACTCCGAGAAGAAAACAGGGNCCCCATCCCATCTCCAACACACATCAGGGCAGCAAGCACATGCGAGGCACCTGCTGTGTGCTGGGCGCTGTGAGGAATGCAGGGGTGACTCTGATCTGGCCTCAGCATTCCAGGAACTCATCATGGAGGGGAGAGAAAAAGGGGAGAGGAGAAGATGAGAGCCATGCTGGACGAGGTAGCAGAGGAGCAGGACAGAGATGCAAGTTGAGGTAGGAATGGCCCTGGGGCCAGCGGGGCCTTGAGGGTCCCTGGCAGGGAGGCCCTTTGTACTGGACTTTAAAGGTTGGTCTGAGCTTGGAAAACAAGGGCAGGGGAGGTACTCTCTGTGGGTGTTGGGATGGGCATCCTCATGGGGTTCTCATGATGGGTGGGCCCCTGGCATGGGAGGGAGCAGCAAGCTTCTTAAATGAATGCCAGCCAGGGCTCCTTCAGTTGTATGGGACGAGGATCCAGGTCACCCTGGCGTTTGCCAAAATAGGGCTCAGAAAGGCTGAATCCTGGGCTTTGGAGTGAACTCTTTGCGGCTCTGCTAAATTTTGTTCTTTTGCCATGTGCCTCACTCTTCTCCAAGACTGCATGGACTTGGAAGAAAAAGTTCCCAAAGGGAAGGAGAAAGGCTGTTAGCAGAATAAGGTAAATGAGCAGATGTGCTGGTCATTTGGAACTGTAACTGCTCTGGCCACCTCAGGAGCAATTTTGCCTCCACAGCTTACCTCAGGGGCCCCTGCTGTCCTTACCACGCTGGTTTCAGGGCAGGCCTGGGTCTCTCCACTGGCGGGGAGATCCCATAGTTCAGGGCAGCACCTGTCTCCTTTATAGCTCTAGGGAGAGTCTCCAAGCTGGGCCAGTGTCTGCCTCGGACAGGGACTTCTGTAGTGATGTGGCTGGGGTGCAGCTGTGTTTAGGAGCTGCCAGCCCCTTACAGGACAGTGTCCCTGGGGGGTGCCCTGGCCACAGCCTCCTTGGCACGTGGGTCATGGATCAGAGGCTCCTATTCCTGCTACCCCCGAGGCAGCCTCCGGTCCTGTCCTGCCCACACTCAGTTTGGAGGGGTGGGCTGGCTTGTTGTGGACCTCTCTTTCAGGGGACAGACTGCATTCTTGGTGGCTAGGCTTGTGGTCATCCATTATTGATTGATGAGTCTGTCAGATAGAGTGGTCCAGGCAGTCAACTGGGCTGTGTGAGAGTCTTTCTAGAATGTGTATAGAAGAATGGGTGACGCTTACATGAAACGAAACAACTAGCTGTCAGAAACAATTTATTGCTGTGCTCCCATGGAGCCAGGCCCGGTTATGACTTTGCATGTTGCCTCCTGGCAAATGAGGTTTGTCACCCAGTCATTGCACTTAATTACTGTTATGAAAGCCAGCCCTGCAGCAGGGCTGGGCAGGGGCACCCCAAGGATCCAGGCACCGAGGGGATGGTGGGGGGAGCAGGTCCACGCCCGGGAAGGCGTAGAGTCAGTGTGGATGGGAAGCAGCTTCAGTTGTCACAGTGCAGAGGCCAGGCTGTGGACACATCTTTGATTTCGTCTTCAGCTGCTGGCTTGGGCGTTAGAAGAGCCCCGGAGCCAGCGGGCTGAATATGCTGTGACATTGCTTTAGGGACACTGGTGTTCCTGGAGGCCCTCCCTCCCTGCCCTCCTGTCTCTGAGGTATCACGGTTCTTTCAGTTACCAAACCCTTTCTGTTGCCTCAGTGTGTGCGTGGCCTGGGCATAGGGCTAGAGATCACAGTGGACACTAACCTCTAGTGTCTGCATCTGCCATCCCGAGCCCCATTAGTGTTTTCTTCATGTGCACGTGTGCATGTATGTAAGCACAATGCAAACATCTCCTTAGACACAGCGTTGGACCAATGATCACACTCCTAGGAGGACAACCTAGAGCTGTCTATGAGCACCCCCGGCTTCTTGTCTCCAATTAGGGCCGACCCGACATTTGTGATCAACCAGTGTGATGTTCACATGAGCCCTGGATTCCTGTCCCGTCACTGGCTGGAGAGGCTCCCCAGACACCATGATCAGCTGAATGTAGGGGAGGCCCCCCTAAGGGTTTGCTCTGGGTCTGGACCAGGCCAGAGCTAGGTGCCTATACATCCTGTCCCATCTTATTTTCACAGTCCCTTGAGGGAGCTGCCCTCTTGTCATCTTGGGAGAAGTGGCCATGGGAAGTGCAAGGAGTTGGGAGTCAGGTAGTTCCAGGGGGCTGTCCCAGCTCTCCTCTGTGTGCCATTCGCTTGACATCTCTTAATGCAGCTCCCAACTGTGTGGTGAGGGCCTGCTGCCTGTTGGTCTCTGTGCTGGGTGCTGGGGATACAGCAATGAATGGGAGAGGCCTCATGAGACTGCGGCATCATTCCTAAGATGGGGAAAGCTGTAGCTACTTTCCATAGTGGTGAGAGATGAAATGAAGTACCAGCCTGTTTCAACCTGAGTTCTGCACAACTAGTTCTAGGAAATGTGATGGGAGAAGCCGAGTCTGTGGCTGCATCCATGTGACCCAGCTGGATGCTTCTCTTGGAGATATCGCCATGCATGTTACACATTTAAGGCTCTGAGCGGTCCCGCAGTCAAGAAGCTCGTTAGCTTTTGTGAACGCAGCATTTGCAGGCTCCATTGAACACAGTTGCTTTGGCAGAGCACCTAATGCCATCCTGTGTAATTACTGCTTCCCAAAACCCACTTTGGAAATGCCAAGGCAGCATCTACAAAATAACTGCACAGAGTGCCCTGCATCTGGGAGGTGCTTGGTAACTGTGGGTGTCCTGAAGGAGGCCCAGGGACAAGGCAGGCCTCAGTTCCCCACAGATCAGCTTGGTGGAGCTGACAGCAGCAAACACATGCAGGTTTTAATGATTACAGCAACGAAAGTCAAAGTGAGTCTAATTTTAAAAAGGCAAGGAGTGATTTCCCTCATGCTCTGCCAAAACAGTACTTCATAAATACTGCAGTGTGGCATGCAGGCTCTGGGCACAGCACCTGGTGGGGCACAGCTGCAAAGCACCATCCAGTAGTAAATGGCTCCACCCAAGCCGCCCTTCTGTTCTTGTTAGTGGGACATGCTGCTTGACAGATTTACCTGCTGGTGCCACTGGCTGGCCAGGGAATGGCAGCAGATTTAACAGGCCCGTGTCCCTGCAGCCACTGCAGTGAGGTGGAGCTAAGGGCATGGAAGCCTCTGCAGACCCAGCCACATCTGCAACCCCCCAGCCATGGTGCAGGATCAGGGAGCCTCAGTTTACTTCTCTGGAACATGGGGACCGTGATGCCCAGAACTGTGTGTGCCTTGAAGTAGGGACCGCATCTTTCCCTCTTGTGTCCCTATAACCCAGCACAGGTGAAAATTAGAATTAGGTTTTGAAGGATGATAGAATTGGGTTTTGAAGGTTGAATAGGAGTTTCTTATGCACACAATAGGAGAAGGGCATTCTAGGCAGCTAGCACCCTATATACAAAGGCGTGGAGGTCTGACATGTGACATGAACTGCATATAATATGGCACAGGGAGTGTGTAAGGACTCAACGAGTGACAGGAAACCCTTCTCACTCAGGTTGGCTAGCGCAGCCTAGGGAATCTGCTTCGTGTGACAGAAGAGACACCGGGAAGGGAAGCACGATGTGTTCAGAGACAAGAGTGATCACTCTACTCTGGAGAACTGGTTCACTTGATCCTGACAGCCAGTAGCAGCAGTAAACGAGGGAGCTGGAACATGTTATTTTAATTATGTACTCTCACCACCTAATTATAATTTTAATTTATATGTGAACAGGTGTTGTGCTTTTCAGAGCAGTTTAAGGCAGTGCATTNTATACAAAGGCGTGGAGGTCTGACATGTGACATGAACTGCATATAATATGGCACAGGGAGTGTGTAAGGACTCAACGAGTGACAGGAAACCCTTCTCACTCAGGTTGGCTAGCGCAGCCTAGGGAATCTGCTTCGGGTGACAGAAGAGACACCGGGAAGGGAAGCACGATGTGTTCAGAGACAAGAGTGATCACTCTACTCTGGAGAACTGGTTCACTTGATCCTGACAGCCAGTAGCAGCAGTAAACGAGGGAGCTGGAACATGTTATTTTAATTATGTACTCTCACCACCTAATTATAATTTTAATTTATATGTGAACAGGTGTTGTGCTTTTCAGAGCAGTTTAAGGCAGTGCATTCCCTGGAAAAGGAGCACAGTTTGTTCTGTTTATTAGTCACGTAGATGGATGGGCTGGAAGATCTGGGCTGGGGCCAGGGGGCCAAGGGGAGGGGGAAGCAGCCTCTGCATTGAGTGATGCGGGAAGTGAGGGTTCCGCCCTGGAGGGGCTGAGCACAACATGAGAAAAGAGAAGAGAGGGGAAGATGGGGAAGGCAGGACAGGATGGGGAGGGCAGGGGAGGAGAGGGGAAGACGTGGTGGCTGGCTAGAGTGGATCTATTTATTTTATTTATTCAGTTATACTCTCAACAAACATTTATTGAGAGCTCTGTGCTAAACACAAGGGATTTCAGAATGACTCTAGTACAATTCCTTCCCTCAACATGCACCCAGTGTGGTGGGGGAGGGAGGATATATGTGAAAACCAATAATTACAGTTCATGGAGTAAATGGGAACTTATACACTACTGGGGAAGCTTTGCTCCCTAGTGAACTCTGGGAAGGCTTCCTGGAGGACACTTGAGTTGGGGTTTTGAAGTGTAAATAGGAGTTGTCTGAGATTAAGGATAGGAGACGGTGGTGAGGAATGGCATTCTAAGCAGAGGTGGGAAGCTGGATGGGATGTGCAGGGAGTGCCTAGTGGTTTGCTGGATCACTGGCACAAGGGAAGGCCTGATAGGAGATGAGGCT
>NW_017734462.1:0-3920 GCF_001890085.2 Hipposideros armiger | reverse complement strand
AAGCGTGTTAGATTTTAATGTCTGCAGCGGTAAAACGGTGTGGTTCTCTCTTAGAGTAAAACAGATCTGACAGGTAAACTCCACTCTTTCTGACAAAGACAGGCGGTGTGCCCTTCGGTAATTATTTCACTGGGATTCAGAGAAGCCTCTGGAAATCGGGCTGCTGGTTGATAGGGTGCTTTTATTTCTTTGTATTTAACGGCTGGTGTTTTCGGGGAAGCTGCAGTCTAATGAAGAGGTTGATGTAGGCAGCGCTAAGTTTCCCCGTTGCTGCATAGAGAAGGGAGGATCCGTCTTAAGTACACTTTTATTGTTCATTTAGCCATGGACCTTTGCAGTATAAACAGGGCTGAAAATAAAGGCATTTCATCTCCTTTGGCTGACGGGGACTGGGGGGGAAAAAGGGAAAGAAATAGCCCAGTAACTGATCAAAGAGTCAATGGCGCTGAACCGACAGTTTATGGATTTCTGTTTGTGCTACAAAATAAAAAATAAATCAAATATAAATACGGGGCTTCCTCCGAGGCGAGGACAAGCCGCGCTCTCGGGAGTGCCGGTGCTCCGCCGCGCGCCCTGCAGCCCCGGCGGCCCGGTGGCCTGCGGGGACACTAACACTTGTGTGGATCGGAGCGGGGTCGGGAGGGAGCCTGGGGGAGATGGGCTCGCGGGGACCCTTCCCGCTTCCCAGAGGGCAGCCCGGGCTTTCTCGGGAAAGGGCTTTGTCCGCCTGGAAGTGGAGGAAAGTGTCAGAAGTGCCAGAGGAGGTTGGAAGTAATTTCCAGATAATTTTCGGGGGGGGGCTCGGGCCGGCTCGCGGCGCCGTCAGGCAGTCAGTCGGCGAGCGCGGCGGCGAGGGGCGCGGCGAGGGGCGGCCGCTCCCATATATGGCGCAGGCGCCGCCCCCCGACGTCACCCTCTGACAGCGCCGCTCCCGGGGGCTTCGAGTTTTGGCTCCCGGGAAAGGGTCCATTCCTCGGGGAGAGAGGGCTGAGTTTTGTGCGCCTCCGTCCGCTGCGCGCGCCGCTCCAGGCCCCGCCGCGCCCCGCCTGCGCCCGGGACTGCGCCGCGGCACTCACTGCCCCGTTTATTTGTCTTTGGAGCAGGCGGGCCGCGCCAGAAGCGGGCGATCCCGCAGTGTCCTGCAGCCGCGGACGCCGCCCGGCTAGGATGACACCACGTTGAGCGCGCCTGCAAACAACAACAACAACAACCAGCGCCGCGGCCGCCGCGTCCTGCCTCTCCGGAGCGCCGCCGCCGGTGCAGCCGCCTCGGCGCCCCCGGCCGCCGGTGTATGTCGCGCCTGCCCGGGACGGGCTGAAGCCGGCGGCGGGCCGGACCGCAGGCGCCGAGCAGGGCGAGCGCGGCCAGGGCAGCCGCCTGCCGCCGAGCCCCGAGCGCCGCCGCTCGCGGAAGCGCTTTCGGCCGGGAGCCGCGGCCGCCGCCGCCAGCAGTGTTCATGTTTGGGATTCAGGAGAATATTCCGCGCGGGGGGACGACCATGAAGGAGGAGCCGCTGGGCAGCGGCATGAACCCGGTGCGCTCGTGGATGCACACGGCGGGGGTGGTGGACGCCAACACGGCCGCCCAGAGGTACGTAGCGGCCGCCCCCGAGCGCCCCGGCCCGGGCCCCGGCCCCGGCTCCGGCTCCGCGGCGCTGCTCACGGGGCCGCTGTCTCTTTCCTCCCGCAGCGGCGTGGGGCTGGCGCGGGCGCACTTCGAGAAGCAGCCGCCTTCCAACCTCCGGAAATCCAATTTCTTCCACTTCGTGCTGGCGCTCTACGACAGGCAGGGGCAGCCGGTGGAGATTGAAAGGACCGCGTTTGTGGACTTTGTGGAGAAAGAGAAAGTAAGTGCAACACACGGTCACACCCTCCGTCTTTCTAGAGCTGGGAGGCAGGCGGTGCCCAAGCTCGGCGGCCCGGAGAGCCCCCCTCGGCGGCGGGGACGGCTCGGCGAGGCGCCCCCGCCGCCACGTGCGCCCGCTCGGGCCGGCGGAGGGCCGGGCACCTTCTCTGCGCCCCCGGACCTATGCGGGGCCGGGAGGGCGCGGGGCTTCCAGCAGGAAACGGACTTCACCGCGCCGCTGCGAGCTGGGATTCCTGCCCTGCGTGAGGCCGGGGGGCCTCGGTCGTGGAAGGGGGCCGAGCGCGGCGGCCGCGCCGGGCGCCGACCACACTAAACGCAATTATTTATCGTTACTTTCAGGAGCCCAACAACGAGAAAACCAACAATGGCATCCACTATAAACTCCAGCTGCTGTACAGCAACGGTGAGTGGCCGCGGCCGCCTTCCCGCCCCTGCCCGCTCGCTGTCCTTTCCCGAGGTGGTTAAGGGACTCAGATTCTGGGACTAAAATGACATGGATGTAAACACGAAAGCTTCTCATGGCATAGAAGAAAACAAAACATAAACGATCAATAAGTCGATGGCACTTCACATGATTAAGCGGTGGGGCTTGAAGTAGAAAGTAAAAGAGATCGATGCTGGGCTCCAGCTGAACACCACTTTTAAGTGACTTTTTCCAATTTTGCAAATTAATGTTAATTATTGAGATGGGGGTAGCTTCTTAAACTGAGCACACCTTATTTCCTGGGCATGAGTTTAAAAAAAAAATCCTGGAGAGACATTAGAAAGAGTTCAGACTCTGTTTGCACTTCTTGCTTTCTGTTCTCTAAAAATAAAGGACCACATGGGCCCGCTGGGCGTAGCAACCAGGCCTGCTCGCAGCCACCGCAAACCCTGAGCGTCTTAAGGTTCTCGATTAGGAAAAGAAAAAAAATACAGCGAGAAGCGATGGGGGTTTTCTCTCTTGCCTGTTAGAGGGCATGCCGAGTTTTGCTGCATCACGAGGCCCGGTCCCTGAGTCCCGGACTTCCTGTGCCCGTGTGCCCTTGCTCAAACCCTGATGAGACTGTGTCCATGTTGTTTTTGCAGGAGTCAGGACGGAGCAGGATCTGTATGTTCGCCTCATAGATTCAATGACCAAACAGGTGAGAGAGTTTAAGCGTCTGCAGTCGTTTTCAGTGCTCAGCTGGGATTGTCCTGGGGTTCAGAGACTAGCGGACTGACAAATGGATCTTCTGTTTTTGTTTTTCA
Source organism: Hipposideros armiger (assembly GCF_001890085.2). NCBI lineage: Eukaryota > Metazoa > Chordata > Mammalia > Chiroptera > Hipposideridae > Hipposideros > Hipposideros armiger. The sequence continues at coordinate 824 of NW_017734462.1, read as the reverse complement.
TTCAGTTTCCTAGACATGCTAATGAGAATTCCATATTTATTGGAATAAATGAAGCGATTGGTAAAATAGTTTGTTGTCATTAGAACAGGACATATATGCTTTATTAAATGGCTTGTGATTGGATTGGAATTCCCTCTTAATTAATTATGGTAATTAATATTTGACAGAAAAATTTCAAGATGTCCCCCTCTGTACATTTTAAAACGTTTCTCTCTCTTCTTGCAATCATTTCATTGATTTTTTTTCTATAACAATGGCAACGAACTCCTTTTCAAAGCCCATTGAGTGGGAGTTTATTAGTTCATGTTTTCTTCCCAGTGTGATGGTCTAGTAACACGAGACGTTTATTTGGATTTAAAAGTTAAATGTGTTGGGGTGAAAAGTCACCTTGTTCTCCTCTAGTCCATCTTCACCTCTCAGCCCCCCATCTCCATAATTCAAACTCCAAGCTCCAGGGGTCACCCAAACCCGTCCATTGCTCTGGGAGCAGCTCCTCCCTCTCCCACCCTCTGTCATACCTTGTAAATAACATAATTACAAGCAGTTCCTTATTAAATTATTTAACCTGTCTTGGCCAACTTTTCCGATGATAACTGTTGGCTATCAGTAATGTGATTAAGCGCAGAAAAGCGCTTCTTTGCTTTTTGACATTGTGCAGCCCCTGGCTGGCTTGGTGCTGGGTGGTATGTTGTTGTTTAGTTGTTTTAAAGATTCCCCCCCCCCTCATTTTCTTGAAATAGAGGGTTGGGGGAGGGGCAGGTCCACTGTGTAAATTAAATCCACTTGGCACAGATCGATTTAAAATATACTTCCAAGCTGGGTTT
>NW_017734461.1:0-3911 GCF_001890085.2 Hipposideros armiger | reverse complement strand
CTGGCAAATGTTGTCAAGATGACTTTACATCCTGCTTTCTAGTCCAAAGTGTAGCAGCTGACAGACTAACCTGGTGTTTTCCTGAGGCAGCGCTATTAGCAAAATCCACTCTATCTGAGCCATCTTTTCTCTGGGGCTGCCATTATGTCTCTTACTTCCTGTCTTCTCTGCCTCAGCTAGAACAATTTCTAATGGATCCTGCAGCTTCCATTCTTTTCACTCAGTCCTCTACGCTCCATTCTTCTGAACATTTCACCCCGTCCTGTGTATCACTGTCCAAGTCTAATTTAGGATACATGGTTGTGGCTAACAAATCAATAGCACCTACTTGCCTTGAGATAGTCAGTAAAAAGTACCAGTGAATTGGTTTCTAAAATATCCCACCACATCAAGAGAAGACTCAAAGTTTGGTGATGAAATATTCTCTGCATTAGTATCAATGTCAGGTTTTATTTTGGAATACAAGTTCTGGATTCCAAGCACTGTAGGAAATACTTAATTATTATTATTTTTTAATGTAGAACATTTACCCAAAGTACAAATTAAACTCAAGCTAAAAATATTAAAAAGTAGGAACTAACAAGTTTGCACGTGGATCAGTTTTTCAGACTGAAGGCGTTATGGAATTTTTCAAAAATTAAAAAAAAAAAGAAATAAAGAATTTGAAATAAAAAGGATTTAAACCAACAGTACAAAAACTAGGTAGCTATGTAAATGAAATAAATGTAAGCTTATTTCACCAAGGCCAAAAGAAGTCCTCTCCCTTTTTGTTTGTTTTTGTTGAGAATCTACTGTTGTGCCAAAGTCAAAGTGTGAAAGAAGAAAATGAAAATACTGGTCACACAGGTTGTTTGGCCATCTCCAGCCTTCACAGAGAAAGAGCTTCTAGCTGTTTTCTCAGGGAGGAGTGAGGCCAAAACTTCATGTTCTGATTTCCTATGTCCACTTTTACTATTTAAATAATTGTTAAAAAGAAACAACAGGCCCAAATTGGAGTCACTTTTATTAAGCCTTACCAAGACTTACTACCTATCCTAATTGCAATTTTAGCCTCTCCCAGGAGTAGAATTTTAAACCAATCAGTCTGGAATTTCCTGATTAACACTAGTCAAGTAATCTGTCTCATAAGATCCCCCAAAGAAAGGTGACCCTGCCTGAAACAATCCTTTTTTTTTTTCTAACAACTTTCCAGTTTCTGTCTATAAAAACCTATTTTATACAGCTTCTCTGAGCACCTCTCTATTTAAATAGAGAGGTTAGTATGTTGCCCCATTCATAGATTATTCAATAAAGCCGATTAGATCTTTAAAATTTACTAGGTTAAATTTTTGTTCTTTACCATAAGTTTTAAAAAATAATCCATTGCATTTTCAGATTGAGTCACATAAAACCAGAGCCATTAGTTTAAGGAGAGAAAAAGTTTATATATTTGATTAAACTTTTAAGCCATAATTCTTACATGCTAGGCTGATTCATGTTTACCTTTAATTATTTTTAAAAAAACATCCTTTTTACTCTTTGCAAATGTGCATTTGTCAGACTGCTGAGGGAAGGATAATTAACATTACAGCCATCAGAATCTTTTCTGTAACAAGACAACAAAATGGATGCAGTGGTTTCACATCTGAGGGAGGCAGTTACAGATTATTTTTGTTTACAGATTATTATTTCTTTTACTTCCCTGTACTTTACAAAATTCCTATCATAGCACATATATTTTTTATTTAGTGTAAAATAAAATGTTTCTTTTTCATGTGCTTTCTTTCAACTTTTTAGGAACTTTTATCAGTAAAGATAAAAGACTGAAGCCAGTTGTTTTGTTTTTTACTCTCTTAACATAGGTTTCTTTTTGAAAACTTACTTTGGTGAATTCCTATTTTGGCCTTTATTCACTTCTTTACCAATTAGCCCATAGTTCATTTCACTCTAAACATTTCTTTTTGTGTGTGTTTGCAGTGCCAACATTCTTTTAACAACCTGGGGCTGCAGAAAATGCGATGCTTGATCAGGCAGAATGGATTAAGGGAGGGAGTGTTCTAGATGTTGGCAGTGAAGACTGTCACTGTTTGACAAACTACAGTGCAATTTGAAATTCAGCAGTTTCCTTTCCAGTTAAAAAAGCTGCATCGTAAAAGACAAGTTAAATCATGAGTAAAACAGATGAGAGATTTGTATAAGCAATTAAATGTACATTAGAGATGCTCAGTGAGAGACTCCATTTTTGTCATTTGTTAAAAACTCTATGGTGAGATTAGACCATCACTCAGAATGCTCCGCTTTCCTGTTCTTGTTTTTCTGCAGATATTACTGCACCCCAGTCCTTTACAGATTGTACTGCAGCTAGGCAAATAGTCTAAGGGATTGGCCTTCAGAAATGTGGTTCCTGGGCCTGTTTGTTGTTCCATTTCTTGTTGCTCTCAATACTGCCATATTGCTTCAGCCGCGTGACTAGCAAAAAGCTAGCTAAGATGTGACTCAATGAGATAATGTACAAAAGATGCACTGGTATTTATCTTTATTTATATCCAGAACCTTATGTATAAATATTGATACTATTAGTAATTGCTATAGCGCTTCCATCTTAGATGACATGATTTAAAGAAGAAATGAAGCATTAGAACCACTCTAGGAATTTGCATACTGTTGGAAGTTTCAGTTAACATTTGGAATGAACAGCTGCTCATCTGTAATGCATTGGTCATATTGCTAGAGAATGTTTAGAGGATACTGAAGTGCTAATCAGATTGACATTTTGATTTTGCATGTTTTCTTCAGCAGAGATGGGTATCAAATGCCTCTGTTTAAAAAATGGGAAAACAATAACAATAGTTGACATCTATACAACCTCCCTTACCTCATGCCATTATGAGTATAAATGAGTGTTTAACTTAAAATAGTGAAAGTAAGCTTAGAAATGTGTTATCACCACTATTACACAATAGCTATAAATGCTCATAGAATTTGATATGTTTGTTATTGCAGGAGGTCTGAGGGCATTGTTTCTTGTGCCAGCTCTATTTGGGCAGGAAACAGAAAATATTTAGCTTTCCAGAGCTCATCACAAGGAGACTATCTCTTATACTGTGAGGTCACTTCTCACCTGAAGGGTTGGTTTGTCTCCACACCCATGAAACCTCATTTTCTCTGCTGACACCCTCAATTTAAATCTATTTTGTGTGTGATGTAGACAGATGTCTGCTAAGAGCTGGACTGACTCCATTAACACTTCACAGAGGGTGGTGATTTTAATACCTAAGTGGTAGTTAGCAGCGCTGACTCTTGGCCCTGGATTTACCATTTCCTGGGCTCCAAAACTTAATTAATATTTGGTAGACAGGTTACTTTTTTAGAACCTTTTTCTATCACGAGCAAGACAGAAAATCTAAAAAATGTTCCTCAGTTGACTCTTCTTAAATGTGGTGAAGTTAATTGTTAATTTAGAATGAACTCTCTCCCAAGAGAGGGATGATGACGTATATTGTCAATGCTGTTACAGCATCTCCCTCTATTCCATATTCTACACATTTTCTGAGGGAATTCATTTCATGGGATATTTCCAAGTGGCTGAATTCTCATTTTTCACAACTTTTTAAGGCATGTAGTGCAAGCAGTAGCTCCGCAAAAATTATATTTAAAATCTTAATGCACTGCAAAGTTCATCTATGTCTGCAAAGATTTATAATTTGTGCAGAATTTAGTCTACAAAGTGCATTTCCTTGGCATAATCCTTTTGGCTTTTTATTTCTTTCCTGGGCTATCAGGCAAAGCTCATTCCTGAGAGCACACTTCAGCTTTCCTCAATGTATTGAGCCTTGGAGAAAAATCAGCTCAGCTAAACCCAGGCTAACAAACACCTCTCTTCTAATCCTTGTTGCTTTTGCCTCTGGCAAATGTTGTCAAGATGACTTTAC
>NW_017734460.1:0-3860 GCF_001890085.2 Hipposideros armiger | reverse complement strand
TGGTTCTCCTGGGCCCCGCAGCGGCCTCTTCCTTGAGGCCCATGCATCGCATGCTTCTCTCAGCAGCACCAATCTGACCAGTCCCTTCCTATCTGCTCTTCTTTGGGCTTTTCTCCACACTGGAGATCAAGGTCAATTCCTCCCCAAGGCCACAAGATTGGGCACCAGCTGGCCCATGGGCTCCCTAGCACTGAAGAGCAGTGGTCTTCCAAGCTGCCTTCCCTGCCCTTGGCCCATGCTGGGGCCCACTGCCTGGGGTGCCCCTTCTTTGCTGACCTCCCTCTGATCCTGTAGGATTCAGCTCAGCTGCCACCTGTCCCAGGAGGCTAAACAGGGAAGCAAGGGAGCCCTCGAACCTGAACCCGAACCCGCACCTCCTCCCTCGCCCAGCCAGGGCAGCTGGGCTTGTGCGGTGCTCGAAGTTCATGAACCCATCTTTGCCTCTGGCCGGATGATTAAGCGGGAGTTTTCTGAAGTGGGAGCTGGATGCCAGAATGCAGACCTCTGGTGTGCTGACCCTCGCAGCCTGGGGGAGTGTTTCAACTGATGGAGACAGCTACAGTGTTCCAGGGGCAGTTCGTCAGGGGTGCTGGGCACTCAAGGAGAACAAAGGCAGAGGGATTTCCAGTCTTCAGGTTCTCAGGGCTTTGCGAAGGTGTATCTTGCACCCCTCCCGGGGGACAGCAGCTGGTGGGGAGGAGTGGGGTGGATGCCCCAGGACCCCAGCTGAGGGCCAGGAAGCTGTCCCTGCCAGCCCCAGGTAAGCTCCCACCTGTCCTGCCAGGCCCTTTTGTCCAAGGACCTTCAAGGCTAGTTCCGGAGCACATGCAGGCGGGGTTGGGGGTGGCCCTACTGCAGCTCCTGGGTGAGAAGCAAAGTGTTCCCCAGGCAGCAGCCATGGTGGGCTGCCTTTCAGAGGCCAGTTAGGCAGTGGGTGGGGGGATTAAAGGAGGGGAGCGCTGGAAGGGGGCCTCCCATTGTCCAGGGAGGCTTGGGAACTGGACCCAGTGTCTGCAGCGACTGGGGCTGCAGACCCCGCCGGGTGGACCGTGCAGTGGGCTGGATGGGAGGGCGCCCAGCCCGCCCAGCCCTGGGACAAGCAGTTAACCCGAGAGGACCTCAGCAGCCAAAGGGGGGCGGATGTGCCTCCTCTGCTGGAGGCTGTGGGTACAGGGAGCTTTGGAATTAGAATTAGCTGGGAACAAAGGGAAGGCTGAGTCCACCTTGAAAGGCTTTGTGCTTCCAACAGCTGGGGAAGAGAGGATGGCGCCAGGCCCCCCACCTGGGGCTGGGGGCTAGGAGAGGGCAGCCTGACCCCCCACCCCTGCACAGTACCCCTTGCCCACCAGCTGTGCTTATCCACACAGACCCCTGAAAGGGTTTTAACATTTGTTTTCATGCTTTAAATAAACTTTAAAATAATTTCTGAATCGTTTTAGATGTACAGAGAAATTGCAGAGATAATAGTGAGCATTCCCCCACACCCACGCCTAACGATCCGCATTGGCGTGGTACATTTGTGACAATAATCAACCACTATTGTACATTGTGATGAACTCACATCTGCAGGCTTGTTCACAGCTCCTTCCCTTGACCCTCATGTCCTTTTCGTGCCCCAGGATCCCACACTGCATTCGTCATCACATCTCCTTAGCTTCCTCTTGGCTGTGACTGTCCTCTCAGATGGGGGACTGCTCCTTGGGGTTTGCTTACTGTTTCTGTCCTGAGTAGAATGGATGATGGCTATGGAAAGGAGGATCATGGAGGTGAAGCACCCTCCCATCACATCCTAGCAAAGCGCCATGCACTCAGCTTGACTGTCCACTGTCCACGTCAACCTTGCTCACCTGGCTGACGTCAAGTTTGTTCATCAGGTGTCTCCACTTCCAGTGTAATTCCTCCCTTTGCATCCTGTCTTCTTTGGACCAAAGTCGCCGTTCACAGCCCGCAGTTCACAGCCCGCAGTTGAGAACAGGGGACTTTATGCTCACCCTCGGGGTTGGGCAAGTACCTACATAAATTATTTGGAATCCTCTGCACAGAGCTTATCTCTTCTCCCCCATTTACTTATTATTTAATCATCCATTGTATTTATAACTGGATATTTATTTTATACTTTTGGTTATAATCCAATACTACTCTATTTATTTTGTTGCTCCCCCCCTCCGTCTCTCCCTCCCTCTCGTCCTCCCCATCACTCCGCCCACCTCCCGCCCTCCTCCCGAGAACGAGACGCCGCTCCTGCGGGAAGCAGGATGGCTGCTACCTGGGGCGCTCGGCAGCATCTCCTCCCCAGGGGCCAAACCGCCCCTGACCCCACGTTCACCTGGGCCTACTCCCGGCCTAGATCGCCCCTCTTAACCTGCCTTTCCCGGTTCTAGGACAGCCGCTTCCCTGGCTGCCTTCCAGCCATCCTTGGTCCCCTCTCTCCTTCTCCCCCTCTTTCAAGCCTGTACCATCTCTGGCCCCTCTCTGGCTCCCAGCTCGGGGCTGGGCCAGTGCCCAGCACCAGAGGGGATGCAGGGTGCTTTGGCCTCCTGAAGGGCTGGGCCCAGCTGGCCAGCAAGCGAAAGGCTGGGGTTGGGGATGTCTGCCTGCAGGTGTACTGTTAGGTTTTGCCACAGGTACCACCCTGCTTCCTCTGGACATTCAGGCTTCCCCAAGGAGTGCAGCCCTGGAAGGTGGAAGTCAAGGTCCCAGCTCTTGGGGTGACAGATCTCTGAGTCTTCTAAGGGGGCAGAGGGGAGCCAGCTTAGCTGAGGCACAAGGCTACACAATGTCACCAACGTGGGGGTCATAGGGAACCCCGCTGCCCCCACCCTTGCCAGACCTACTGGCGACTCAGGCAGGAATTGGGTAAGGCTGCCCCCTGGTGCCTGGTTGGTGCACAGACCCTTCCCCAAAGGCCAGCGCTGGGAGGTCCGAGCTCCCCACTCTTGGCACTCTTCTCCTAAGGGACCTTCAGGCCTACCTGGCAAGAGCAAGATTGTTCAGCTGCCTCTCCACTGGCAGCTGAGCAGCCTGTTCGGAATTTTCCAGGGCCAAGAACAGCCATGGGGTGGGGGAAGGAAGGGATCATTGTCCTGATCGGGTATGTGAAGTGTCCACTCCCCCCACCCCAAGTCCCAGGCTCCCTGATCACTGTGCTGCAGTCCCCAGATGGCTCATCCCGTTAAGCTAAACCCTCAGCCAACCAGCGGCTTTAGGAAGAAAAGCAGTTCCGGCCAGAGCCAGATTGAGCCTGCTAGGTGAGGGAGGGGCGGCATCTCCACCCAGGCTGGCTGGAGGAGCCTCCAAGGGCGTGTGGGGGGAAGATGGGCGGGGACACAGGGGGCTTCGGGACCCTTGAAATGGCACTGCGCATCAGAAGACCCTAACTTGAGTCTTCTCTGGCCCAGCCTAGGACTTAAGCTGGTCTGGAGACAAAGAGGAGATAAAGAAGTGCCCATAGATGGCCTGGTGCAGCAGGCCCCCAGGATGAGGGCTGCTTCTGATGGAGAGACGTGGGCAGAGGCCAGACAGTGCAGGGAGAGGCAGGGGGAAGTGAGGACGTGTCTGGGGGCAGGCGACTCTTTCAAGAACTTAAGATCATGCTTGGCCAAGGAGTAGGGTGGGGAGAGAAAGCAATGGCTGGAGAAGGACGTGGGTGAGCTGATGGCACTTGGGGAAAGTGCCAGACTGAAAGTGGCTGCTGACAATGGCTTGTGTGAACTAGAGGACTCCTGGGGCCCAGGCTCCCACCGCTCCAGGTTGCTGCCTTCAAAGGGTGTCTCCAGATGTTGGAGCAGGGGCTTCCACATCTGGGAGGTGCAGCAGACCCCCAGACAGGGCCACATCTCCCCTCCCCTCCCTCCCTCCCT
>NW_017734459.1:13112-13983 GCF_001890085.2 Hipposideros armiger | reverse complement strand
CTGCCTTCCCTTCCAGGTGAAGCAGATCATGGAGGAGGCCGTCACACGGAAGTTTGTCCACGAAGACAGCAGCCACATCATCTCCTTCTGTGGTGAGTCCGTGGCCTGGAAGCGGGGCTTCTTTCTCTGTCGGCTCCCTCGGAGAAGGAAGCAGGGTGCTTGAGCAGGGGGTTCTCATGTTATTTTATTTTTTTGCTTTATAACTGAAGTTATTTTCAGATTCCAAAGGGGCTTCATTAGGGAATTAGGAAATACAGAAAAGCCTAGAGAGGAAATTAAGCATGACCTCTATGCCCCATGAAGAGGTGAGCATGGTTCGCACCGGAGGGCCTGGCTTCCCATCCGCACGCTCAGTGCCCACGCACCCTCCCCCAGGCGACAGTGGTTTTGCCTCTGAGGAATGGGCTCCACATCCTTTCCTCACTCTGCCCACGGCTGTTGCCAATATAAAGGGAGAGGATAGATGGGGACTTAAAAAAAACAACAACAGAGAATGAAGATCTATCAACACATCCTGAGGGACCGTGTCCAGCTGGCTCAGCAAAGGAGGCAGGAGCGGGGCTCGGAGCAGGACTCAGAATTCTCTCCTTGAACCAGCTGCTCACAGAGTTCCAGAAATAACCACGCTGCCAGGTTGTTACTGTTCTTTCAGTGACGAGGGACACGTGTTTTCCAGGGCCCCGAAGTCAGGATTCAGCTCATTATCAATGTGTACATATACGTGGGAGTGTTTCTGTCTTTCTCCCTGAAACGCTTTTTATTCCATAATTGGGGAGTGTCTCATAGCGAAGGACATGCTATGATTCCCCTCTTGATCTTGGCTCTATGGAGAAGCCCAGCAGCTTGCATCCAGATGGCTGGGGACACCCCC
>NW_017734459.1:4445-9077 GCF_001890085.2 Hipposideros armiger | reverse complement strand
AGAGAAATCAGTATGAAATTCTGACTTGCCCATCAACAGTGTATGAAAGTGAAAGTGTCTGTTTCGCCACATCTTCACAGTCACTGGGTATTGTTACTTTTTTTTCAACTCTTGACCCATTTGCCAGGAGAATATGGTTTCATTGTTTTAGTTGTCATTTCTTCATTTCCTAGAGAGGCTGAACATTTTTCCCTTTGCATATTGGTCCTGTTGGATTTCCTCTTTTGCAAATATCTTTTCTCCTCCTTTACTGGTCTTAAAGGCGAAACCAGATCCAGGGCCTCCAAGAGAATGTGCGGAAACTGCCGAAGCTGCCCAACCTGTCCCCACTTGCCATCAAACACTTGTGGATCCGCACAGCCTTGTTTGAGAAGGTCCTGGACAAAATTGTTCATTACCTGGTGGAAAACAGCAGGTGAGCTGGAAAGAGCAGACCCCTGGGTGTGCTCTGCCTCCACCTGCTGGCAGCCTGCGGAATTGCACCCTCTTACATGCCGCCACTTTCTCTTTTTCCCCTTGATGTGCACTTGATTTGAAAGCGATTAAATACAGGTCTTCTGGATATTTGAATCTGAACTAGCCTAGTTTAGAACCTTGGGAATATTCAGGTGTTTAATAGCAATGCTGGGTCTTCACATTATAGTAGGATATGAGGATTTCGAGATCTTGGTAATCTTTCTTCTCCAGGGAATTAAGCTCACAGTCTACTCTGTAACCATGTGGCCGTAAGACAATCACTTAGCTTTTCTGTGCCTCTGTTTTCTCTTTTGGTAAATGGGATGGGGATTGCTGCCACCCTGGAGGAGAGGTGAGAAGGGAAGTTAGCGAGTTAGTTCCGAAAAGGTACTTAATGAGCACTTACTACGTGCCATAACCTAGAAGTTGGGGTACATTGGTCTCACCTGTCATGTTAAAGAGCTTGGATATTGCACTAAGAGCAGTGGGGGGACACTGAAGAATCTATGAGACTCCACATGGCCAGCACTGCTTCCTAGCCAGGGGGAAGGAGAGAGAGAGAGAGAGAGAGAGAAGGAAATACCTGAGAATCTCCCCAGCTTTCAATATACTCATAGGAAAGGGCGTGTTTAACCACATCTTCACACACAGTGGGTATTATTATTAACTTTTGTTCTTTGCCTGTTTTCTGGGAAGATATGTGTGAACGCACAGAGCACAGTCCTTCCCCTCATGCAGCTCATGTTGTAGCCGGAAGAACAGGCTCATAGTGACTGTGATTATAGGTGATGGGTGTTCCGAGACAGGTGGGTGGAGTTTCATCTCATCCAGGTGGTCAGGGAAAGCATCCTGGGAGATGTGACAGCTAAGCTTCACTTTGAAGGGTGTGTAGGCATTTAACCACGCGAAGCGGGTAGGGAAGAGTGTTCTCAGCAGCGGGAGCGGCAGGTGCAAAGGCCCTGAGGCAGGAGAGGAACCGAAAGAAATCCAGGTCCTGGGGCTCCAGTTAATCTCTTAACCTTCTTGTAAATTGGAACACGTCTCAGCCCCCTGCCCTGTGATGGGTCCAGGGCCACTGAAGTGACTGACTTTGGTGTGTGACCTGTGTTATCCTGATGAACAAGTCAGTCAGAAGGAATTATTAATTATTGGAGCAGCAATGCCAATCTGTTGTTGATTCATTAAACTTTTTTTTTTAACTTTATTGGGGAACAGCCATGGTCATTGGTTTCACATTGCTTTCATGCTACAACAGCATAGTTGATTCTTTTTAGGGAGGGCACAGCTCACAGTGGCCCATGTGGGGATCGAACTGGCAGCCTTGGGGTTATCAGTACCACGCTCTAACCAACTGAGCTAACCGGTCACCCCTTCATTAAACTTTTTATTTTAAGGTTTACACAGAAGCTGCAACATTAGTACAGAGAGTTCTTGCCTCCCCTCATTGATAGCATCCTACATAACCAGAGTACAAGTCTCAAAAGCAAGAAGTTGGTACAGTACTGTTAACTACAAACTTTATTTGGGTTTCCCCAGTTTTTACATATACTCATTTTTTCGCTATATAGTTCTATGAAATGTCAACACATTATGTCCATAGTTTTTGTGTAACCAACACCACACTCAGAATGCAGAACCATTAGAAGGAAACCCATCACCCTAAAAAAACACCCTCGGGTACCTTTCAGCCCTCCCTACTGTTTTTTAAGGCAGCATGTCCAAGGTTTATGGTCACATAAAGCTGATCTTGGGGAAGGAAATGGAATGGTGGAGTGGAAAGCGTCTCGAAATATTATCTTCAGGACTGACACCAAAATGTGTAAACTCGATGCTGTGCGCATCCAGGGCATGTCAGGTCGGCCTCAGCCCATATTCTTGTTGATAGAAGATTGCTTTGGAGTAAAATTACAACGATGTTGCCGCCATTTAGTGAGAACTTCCTGGTGTTACTGTACAGGCAGGTCAACATGTATTCCTCCCAACAGCCTTGGCAGATGAGTTCTGATTTCTTCCCGTTTGGCAGTGAAGCTCAGAGAGGGTGGCCCCCTGCCCAGGGGCACACAGCGAGGGAGAGAGTGGCTGAGCTGGGCTCCCACTCAGCCTATCTGACTCCAGATCCCATGTTCTTCACCCCCAGCTGTAGGATGGGAAGAGCTGAGCCAGTAGGATGTAGCCCATGCCTACACCCACCTGCTGTGTGGCCTCCAGCAAGTCACTCCCCGTCTCTGGGCCTGAGATTCCTTGGGAGGTCAGAACAAGGATCTTTCCAACTCTGAAATTTTGTTAGTCTCTAGACTGTATGAGGTTTGCAAAGAATTGGAAACCACTACACAACAACTCAAACAANTGAGCACCTACGATGTGCCGGAACCGGGCTATAAAGCAGGGAGATGAGAGGGCTCGCTGTCTGGGGTCCACAGCCCGGCAGGGAGGACAGGTGTTGATGAAAAAGAAGTCATTATAACTCTGATTGTTGTAGTAAAATTAGCCGCTGTAGGAAGCCCAGCAGGGGAATGGAATCTCCCGAAACAGGTCATGTTTCAGCCAGGACCAGAGTAACAGTAAAGGAGTCCGGGTGAGGAGATAGGCCAGAGAAGCATGCATGCAGCTCCTGTTTAGTGCAGGCACCCTGTGCGCCAGGCTCTGTGCTCAGCACATGGTGCACGTGACCTTGTTCCGTCCTCCACAGCCCTGGAGGCAGTTGCTATTCCTAAGCCCTGGACCCAATGAGGAAACAAGGTTCAGAGAGGTGAAGTGATTTGCCTAAAGAAACATAACTAGTAGCTGAGGGACCAGGATATGGTCGCTGGAGCCAAGAAAGAAAAAACTCTTCTGAATTAGAGTTCCAGCTCTCCTGCATCCTAGCTCTGTGGCTTTGGGTGGGCTGGTTAGCCTCCTTGAACCTCAGTTCCTACATCTGTAAAATGGGCTAATTTCACAGGTCTGGCTGGATAGTTTTCAGGCTTAGAACTGCTGCTAGCCAGGCCCGGCTTGGAGCTGGCTGAGCTCAGAGGTCAGCAGCTGTTCACGGGGCGAGTACTGACTTGGTGTGCCAGTGCTGGGGTGGGCACTGCCATGTGTTTTTCCAGAGAATGTGGCCAGGGATGCTCATAGGCCTGTCTTTCCCTCCAGGAAGGAGAAGGGACCAGAAGGGAGAGAGGGGTATTGAGAGCTTAAGGGTGCTCTCAGACAGGTGCACTGATGTGCTGGCGCGGCTGTGTCTGAGTGAGCCACAGGGCAGCCAGAAAGGGAGTGGGGGCCCATTGGGTTAGGGGGAGGTTCAGGACCTTGGTCCCCTTCTACCACAGCCCCACTGTTGTAGAGCTGAGACCAGCCTTTGAGATTGTCTCTTCTGACCTCCTCAACCTCAAGTGGGGAAACTGAGTCCCAGAGAAGCGACACGCTTTACTGAAGCCCCACAGTGACTCCGGGCAGAGTGAGGCCCAGAATCGAGCAGAGCAGGGGGGTGTTCAGGCCACCGCAGGGTCCTCTCCATGAGCAGGGCCACAGTGGCCCTTCCAGTGCTGGGTCCCCCGTGCCTAGCACATCAGAGGTGCTTGTGAAATACTTGTCGAGTGACTGAGCATGGTAGAAAAAGCCCGCAGCCTGGAAGTCAGACCTGGGCTGGAATTCTGTCTCCACCCTGGGCCAGCTCACTTCTCTGGGCGAGTTGCTTCTTCGCCTCCCTGAGCTTCCATTTCCCAAAATAAGATCACAAATCCAGGTGGTAGGTGCCCAGTCGGGTTGGAGCCCAGGTCTTCCGGACTCCAGGGCTGTTTTTTCACATGACACCCTTCTGATTCTTTTATATACCTGTTTCACTCATTCATTCATTCATTCATTCATTCATTCATTCACTCATCCACTCATTTAGAAACTATTTACTGAACACCTACTATGTCCTAGCTACTGTGCTAGGCTCCATGGATATAGCAGTGAACAAGGCGTGCGAGTCCATGCCTGCTGGGAACACATATTTTAGAAGAGGGAGACAGACAGCAAACACCCCATCAGCCAGGAAATGTATAAATACTCTATACAGGGGAGCTATAACAGAGGATGCATGGAGGCCGGGGGAAGGCTGCCTTTGCTACAGTGGTCAGGGAAGAAGATGCCATACCATGTGACACCTAAGAAGAAGCCTGCCGTGCAAAGAGCCTGAAAAACTAATTCAGT
>NW_017734459.1:0-2369 GCF_001890085.2 Hipposideros armiger | reverse complement strand
AGCCCAGGCTACAACCCAGATCTGGGTGGGCCTTCAGAGGAAACACAGAAATGGAAAGATGACGACTGAATCCTCCTCCCTTCAAAGGTCCTTGGTGGAGGCACAAGTGTTGTGAGCACACCTTTGGCCCAGACCTGGGTTTGAATCCTGGCTCCATCACTTAATGGCTGGGGGGCCTTGGATACGTTGGTTCACCTCTCCAGCCTCACGTGTCCACATCTGAAAAATGGAGATGGTTTTCCTTTCTTCCCTGGCTGTGGTCGAGCTTGAACGGGATCCATAATATCACTGGTTCTGCAATCAGAATAGTGATGATGCTGATATGATCCTTTAACCCAGACAGAGCGCAGCAGTCCTGCTGTCCATTCTCCCCTCTCCCATTAACAGGAGGAATGGGTAACATTCATAAAGCACTCACTGTGCACCCAGCTGTGTGCTAAGTACTTTTCATGAATTTTTTCCAGCTCATCGGTACAGCAACCTTATGGGGTTAATGTTGACACTGTCCCCATTTTACTCAGAGGAAACTGAGGCTCAGGGAGGGCAAGTAATTGCCCAAGTCACACAGCAGGGTAGGGACTGGGAGAGATGTGAACAAAGGCAGTCTGACCTTGGGCAGCGAGTGTAGGTTAACCACTAAGCTCTCTTGCTCCCTTTTAACGGGGTGGAAGGTTGAGAAGCATACATGCTTTTCCCTATGAGGCTGTCACAAATTTGTGATTCTGGGAGCCCCCAGCTCTCCAAGGCGCCTCTGCATGACTGAGGCTGTAGCCGGGCTGGGTGCCGGGGAGCATGGGCAGGGCAGGGCTTGCTGACTCTTGTGTCCCCACAGCGGCCGTGGAAGCCTGTGTCCTGCATGGGCTGCGGCGGCGGGCGGCTGGCTTCCTGCGTAGCAACAAGATCGCGGCTCTCTTCATGAAGGTGGGCAAGAGCTTCCCGCCGGCTGAGGAGCTGAGCCGCAAGGTCCAGGACCTGGAGCAGCTGATTGAGAGCACGTGAGTGCAGAGCACAGCCGCCCCAGAGGACAGTCCGTGGTCCTCCCTGGGCTCTGCAAGAGCATGTGCCTCGTAGAATCCTCTCCACTATCCTTGTGCTCCTCAGACCCACCAGACTCTTTTCCACCCCAGGGCCTTTGCACATGCTGTACCCGCCACCCGGTTCACACCACTTGTCTTCCATGGCTGGTTCCTTGTGGTCATGTAGGCCTTCCCCTAGCTAAGTGTAAATTTCAGCCCTCACCCCATTTCTCTTTCATATCACTCTGTTTATTTTCCAATTGTTATCATCACCTGTAATTACTCATTTATTTATTTGTTTACTGTTTCCTTGATTGTTGTCTCTCTCCCTTTCTTGACTTTGAACTCCATAAAGAGAGGTGGCTACACCTGTGTTATTCCCCATTGTGTCCCCAGCATCTGAGAGAGCCTAACACCTGGTAAATGCCAGAGAAACAGCGTCACATGAATAAGTGCCTCTTATAAGCCAAGTCCTGCCCTAGAGGTAGGAAGACCACAGTTTAATAGAACCAATATGGCCTCTGTCCACATGGGCCTCTGGTTAAAATTCACATAGAGGCAACCACTGAAGGGGAGAGGTGGCTTCACTCTCTGGGCTTTTGGGCCAATTGTATGTGTTATGGGGAGGCTCACGGACCGAGTGTGTGTGTCCATGAGCACCTCCCACCAGAGTCACTCCTAGAGTCCCGACTGTACAGCCAAACCCCCAAATGGAACCTGGTCAGAGATGGCAGGTAGGTTTCTACTTTAGTTGATGTTAGTGGCTTGTTATGAAAGATTCTGGGGCTGTGATTGGGCTTCTTGGGAGACAGTGCAGAGATTGATTAGCAATGTCTGCTACAGGCAAGGGAAGGGACTCGCATGTATGTGTTTGCCATCTCTGCCATGGGTGATAACTCCACTTCACTGGGCGAGAACCAGCTTTCCTTGCCCTTCAGGCCCTGCCTGCCTGGGGCTGTTGGTCAGAACTGCAGGACGGGCAAAGCTTTGGACTGGACATTGCCAACTCCGTTGGTATCTGACTCCTCAGCCACCTGGTCTTCAGGTGCCTTCCAGTCCAGCTGCTCAATTCCCAGGTGTTGCTGATAACTTCTTAAAGGGAGGGATTTCCACAGGCCTTTCATAATATTGGCAACGGCTTGTTAATGGAGGAATGAAAGATGCCCAGTATCACGTGGTAAGGGAAAGCCATTCATTCATTCATGCAGTCACTCATTCATGAACATATATACTGAGTCCCCTGTACATATATACACCAGGCACTGTGCTAGGCCCTGGAGATACAGACATGAAGAGGGCCCATGATTCCCATGTGCTAGACCTTCAGGAAGTTATTTTATTTTTAAAAAATAA
>NW_017734458.1:0-3929 GCF_001890085.2 Hipposideros armiger | reverse complement strand
AAAAAAAAAAAATCTCAAGGGACCCCAAATAGTCAAAACTTTCTTGAAAAAGAACTGGAGGGCTCACACTTCCTAATTTCAAAACCTATTACAAAGCTACAGCAATCAAAATAGTGTGGTGCTGGTCTAAAGACAGGCAAGTAGACCAAATATGGAATATAATATTGAGCCCAGAAATAAACCCTCAAGAATATGGTCAAATGATCTTCAACAAGGGTGCCAAGACCGCTCAATAGGGGAAAGAACAGTCTCTTCAACAAATGGTGTTTAAACGACTAGATATCCACATGCAAGAAAAAATGAAGTTGGATCCTTATATTAAACCATATACCAAAACTAACTCAAAATAGGTTAAGGAGCTGAACATTAAAAACTAAAACTATAAAGCTCTTAGAAGAAAACATAGGGGGAAAGCTTCAGGACACTGGATTTGAAAATGATTTTTTTGATATGACACCAAAAGCACAGGCAACAAAAAGCAAAAATAGACAAATGGGGCTACATCAAACTTAGAAAGTTTTGTGCATCAAAGAACACAATCAACAGAGTGGAAAGGCAACCTACAGAATAGGAGAAAATATTTGCAAATCATATATCTGATAAGGAGTTAATATCCAAATATATAATGAACTCCTACAACTCAACAACAATAAAAAAATCAAACAACACGATAAAAAAAAAAACTTGACCATGGACTTGAATAGACATTTCTCCAAAGATGAAATCAAATGGCCAAAAAGTATATGAAAAGATGTTCAACATCACTAATTAGAGAAATGCAAATCAAAATCACAATGCAATATCACCTCACACTCATCAAGATGGCTACTATAAAAAATAAACAGAAAATAACATGTACTGGAGAATAGGGGAAAACGGGAATCCTCATGTACTGTTGGTGGGATAGTAAAATGGTGCGACAGCTATAGAAAAGAGTACGGTTCCTTCAAAAATGAAACTACCATATGATCCAGCAATCCCAGTCCTGGGTATATATCCAAAAGTATTGAAAACAGGGTCTTGAGATATTTGTATACTCGGGTTGATAGCAGCATTATTCACAGTAGCCAAGAGATGGCCACAACCCAAATATCCACCAACAGAAGAATGGATAAACAAAATGTGGTATATACATATAATGGAATATATTAAGCCTTAAAAAGGGAGGAAATCCCATCACATGCTACAATGTGGATGAACCTTGAGGACATTATGCTAACTGAAATATGACAGTCACAAAAGACAAGTACAGGTACTATGTGATTCTACTTATATGAGATTTTTAAAGTAGTCAAATTCATAGAAATACAAAGTAGAATGATGGTTACCAGGGACTGGAGAGAGTGAGAAATAGCAAGTTGTTTAATGGGTATAGAGTTTCATATTTGCAAGAGGAAAAAGTCCTAGAGATCTGTTTCACAATAATATGAACATACTTAACATTACTGAGTGCACACTTAAAAAGTTAAGATGGTAAATATTATGTATTTTTCCACAATTAAAAAATGAAAAAGGGTAACCATTTATTTAGCTCAGCTGGTTAGAGTGTGGTGCTGATAACACCAAGGTTGCTGGTTCGATCCCTGCATGGGCCACTGTGAGCTGCACCCTCTTTAAAAGAGTCAACTATGCCATTGTAGCATGAAAGCAATGTGTAACCAGTGACCATGGCTGTTCCCAATTTAAAAAAAAATAAATAAATAAAAAATTTTCCTTATTAAAAATAATTCTGACCACCAAATTGTTAGCTCAAGTTCACAAATTAGTCCAATTTGTTTTTCTAACATATAGAGAGTAGTATGGACAAAATGATTTCAGGGTAAAATATGTGAGGGGTTAATTAAGTATAAAAATGTGCAAATACTATGTAGCAATTTTTGGAAAGATAAATTATATTTAATATTCCTTATAAATATTAACAAAATATTAATTTCTAAAATTATAATTCAATAATCTTAAAACAAATGTACAAAGTTATTTTAATTCCCATCAATAATCAAGATTTCCATTTTTCACCTATTAGAAACAAAAGATTATCTAAAACTAAATAAAAAGTAAAGAACAAAAGACTTCATTAAAATTTGGAAAGCATGTTAGCTAGTCACTTTGATCTGAAAGTGTTTGAATGATTTAATGCACTCAATCATGAAACTAAAGGAAGTTAGTCACCACTGTAACTAAATATATTAATATCAAAAGGCTTCATGAAAACTTAATACACTAAAGACATAAAAGATCACATTTCAAGTCTATTTATTTAAACAAACATTTTGAATCTTACACTTTTTAGTTTATATACTCCCAAAAATTCTACTTTTGATAAAAGTACCCTCTAGGAAACCATCAGCATATTTCAGGATTTTCAGATTTCTAAACATTAAGGACTATGACAACTATTTTTGGCATTTGAAATATTTAAGACTTAATTGTATTCACTTTTTATTATAGACAACATCAAATACACACAGTTGAACTACCATCTAACAATCACCCAGCTTCAAAAATTACCAATGCGTCAACAAAAAGACTGTGTAAAATTATCACAATGGTCATAGTGGGAAAAATACCAGGTATATAATTTCATTTATAAATACTTCAACATATAACTCTAAGGGATATTTAAATAAGTAACTACAATGCCATTACCACACAAAAAATCAATAATTTCCTAATATCATATGACATCCAAATTTTTTCTATTGCCATATAAATATTTCGTTAGTTGATCTGTTCAATTTATAGTTAAATCTATTGTAAATGGGGTTCACACATGAAATTTCTATTTAAATAGTTCCACAGAATAAGATTCACCTACAGAAATTTATATTGAAAGAGTCTACACAAATAATCAAAAGCAAATTGCAAAAGAGAATGTGTGCTGTGATCCTATTTTTATTTAAATATTTGTATTACTACATTGTAAGAAACAGTGGTCATTTCTACAGGATAAACACTAACAACTGATTTGGGGGAATTATAAAACAAATCAGTCTAAAATAACAACTTTAAAAATAAAATGCTGTGATTTAGCTTTAAAATTTTTTAAAGGCTATATTTCACTTTTTCTGATTCAGTCATGTCTAGAATATAACTAGTAGAGGGTTTTCCAGGTTCCTGTTTTCCTTGTTTGTTTTTTAACGCAGAGTTTTTACAGTGTCAAATATATATTTAAAAGAAGACAGATAGATAGATGTTCTGAATCATAATGATAGTCCTACTTAACAAATAAGAAAACTGAGGCTGTGGAAATCACGTGTTTATCTAAATTCACATACAATTTAAGTCAACAGCTATCATCAACCATAACAAAGCACTTATTCCTTCAGAAATAAATTTTTTTAATCCTAGTAAAAAGTAAAACATTAATACCAAAATGTATCTCAGATGCATCCATTCCTTTCTACCACCAACACCTCTTCTCTGTGGATTTTACCTTAATGCCTCCTTCCTAATGGTTTTCCTGCCCCTCCTTTCATTCTTGTCCTCTTTCCCCTCCAAATCCAGAGTGATAAAACAAGCCATGTTAATACCAACCTCAAATCACTCCTCTACTTTACCCACTCCACTAGTCCCTAAGCCTCACTGGCAGGCTTTCCAATTCTTTACCTTACCAAGCTCTTTCCTATCTCAGCACCTTCATACATGCTCTTTCCTTTGCCCAGAGCTCTCATTCCACCCACTGTATGGCGGGCTCCCTTCAGGTCTTAGTTTGTTTGTTTGTTTTCTTTTAAGATTTTTATTGGGGAATTGGAGGGATGGGAACAGTGCTGGGGAATTGGGGGAAGGAGAACAGACGAGTTGCTGTCCTTTTGTTCTTCAGTCTAGTTGTGGAGGACGTTGCTTCATTGGCCCAAGTTGGCACCATCATTGCACTCTTCCCGGGCGAGGCATATCAGTCGCCGGCTTCTGGACGGCCGCTCACTGCGGCT
>NW_017734457.1:0-3935 GCF_001890085.2 Hipposideros armiger | reverse complement strand
AGTGAAGCAACGTCCTCCACAACTAGACTGAAGAACAAAACGACAGCAACTTGTCTGTTCCCCTTCCCCCAATTCCCCAGCACTGTTCCCATCCTCCCAATTCCCCAAGAAAAATCTTTAAAAAAAAAGAAAATGTGTTTCCAAACACCACGTGAATGGCAATGTCCAAATATTACTGCTCGAGTGTTCCCAGCCTGGCACAAGGGGGATGTCCCTGCTTAAACAGGACTCGCGTTACCCCGGGGTGTTCCTGCCTCCTGAGTCCTGTCGTGATGTCTGTGTTTGCAAATCTTTTACTCCAAATAAGACAGAGATGCGATACTTCCCAGGGGCCATGTGTCCCGGTAGCTGCCAGGAAAGGGAGGGAGGAGAGGAGATGAAGGAACAGAACACAGATAAAGGGGAACTGTGTTGGGTCTCACTTCAAGTGCTTCTGAAAAAACAAACGCAGAAGCGCAAGGTGAGCAGGCTGGAGATAAGCCCGCAGAGTTGGAGAAACCGGAGCAAAAGGCAAAGGAAAAAGAAGACACGGAAATGAGCGCAACTCCAACATAAGCATCAGAGCAGCCCTGACTCCTTGTTTTCCTAAAAGGTGATGGAAAGACATAGGATGCCACACTGGAATGCAGGAACCGGGCCTAGAAGATTCGGGGAAATGCCATCGCGGGTTATTTCATGAACAAACACTACTGTTTCCATCATCCTAGAGAGACACTAAAAGGTGTCATCACAAACGTATGGGAGCAAAAGGGAAAATATTACACAGTGACCCAGGCAGGGACACCAGTGCTGGTACCTCCTGGGGCCACAGGATCAGGGCTGTAGGGGCATGTGGGCCTGGAGCCAGCACCCACTTTCCAAGCTAGGAAATGAAGGGCAGGCGGGGCAGGGGGCTTGTGCAGGGTCCCCTCCAGGCAGGCCTGACACCAGCTCACATCAGGCTGTGCGCTTCCTCTATTTCTGGGCAGCAGGGGGTTTCAGGCGACAGCCACTGGCCCCTGAGGTTGAGGAGGTGGATGACATCCCCGTCCAGGAATGGTTCTCCCTCAGCTTCCACACGATGTCCCCCTTTGATAACCACTCTACTTTCCTGCCACCAGAACCACTGCTCTGTGGGCTGACTGCATTCCTGTCCCCTGTCCTGCTCCAGCCCCGCCAGCCTTGGGCCCTGCGGTCATTTGCTGCCCCCTCAACCCCGGCCCCTGCTGGCTCCAGCCTTGTCCCGGCTGGACGTCCCTGCTGGAGGCTGTGCCCAACAGTGTTGACGCCCAAGCCCCAGCAACAAGGACCTGAGCTGCGTCACCCTTGACTCCTGCCAGAGTGCATCAGGGGGATGTCAGACTCAGATGCCCCTTTCTTCCCAACAATGACCCGGAGGGAGGTGGCTTCTCCCACCAGCTTTGCCAGCACCAAGGATGCTAATCCTTCCACCGGGTGGGGGCCCCAGGCAGGACCTGGCCCCCCAGGACCACCCATAGCACTGTCTCATCCCCCTGGGTGTGGTTCAGGGGGATTTCCCTAAATACGGGTGTCTTCTGGAACCCGTGTGTGTGAAGGAAGCCGTGGTGTAGACACCAGCTGTTCCCCCTCCAGAAGCTCAGCAGACTGGGAGGAAGGGGTGCCCAGGAGGCTGCATCTCTAACCAGCTGATGGGGATTCTCACGGAGAGAGGACCGCGGCCCGCACCATCTACACCACCACGCAAACAATGGCGGGACAGCTGCCGCCTTGCAGGCTGCTGTCAAGAGTGCACAAGGGGGTCTGAGAGAAGCCACCGTGCGGAGACTGGCAGCGGGTAAGGCTGCCCCAACTCAACGTGCTGTTACTCTGCTTTACACGCGCTTTGCACACCAGACCAATAGCGCGACGCAGAATAGACCCCACCTGTTCACAACTGTGTTTCCTGATGTAAAACAAGTGAGCCCCCCCCAGATCCTGGGCTTCGTGCCCGCACCTCAGCCTGCACAGATTGTGACCTGGTTGCAGTCTCAGACCTGCCCCATGCGCCCTCCCCCACCACCCTGCCTTCCCTTACCTGCAGCATCTGCTCTTTCTGCCCCTTGTGTGGCCACACCCTCCCTGGACCTCATACTCATGCCCTCCTGTGGGAGGCCTCTCCTGACCTGCGTCCTGCATCCTTGGGCTCCCCCCAGACACGCCCCACTGTGCGGTTGGTCCCCACACTGAGCTCTGGGTGACACCCAGCTTTTCCATCTCCAGGACCCGGCTGGGACCTGGCTCAGTGAGAGGCAGCTGCAGGCAGCCTGGAATGCAATGGCCACCCAAGCCACTCGGCACCCACAGGGGACAGAGGAGGGCTCAGAGACCCCACACTTCTCCAGCCCAGTCCTGACAACTCCAGCGCCAGACCTCCTGGGCCTGGAGGAGTTTCCCTGGCTTCTGAGCAGCTCCCACCTCACACCCCCTTCTTCCCTACCTGAGCTGTGCCACTGGGAAACCAGGCAGTAGTTGAAGGGAAGTGTCTTTTTTATAAAAGTATTCCCAATAAAAATGGAAAGAATTAGGGCACCACCCTTTTGCAAACTCAAAGGAGTTAATGGGTATATTAAAAGGCAATATCATCGATGGCTGCTCCCATCACAACAGGAGGGACCAGAAGATGTTATGGAAGTGCACCACCACCTATGAATGTGGTTTTGGAAAAAAAGAAAGAAAAGATCAAACGTAAACCCGATGAAGGTCTGATGAGGCACCACCACTTCACAGGAATTATGGTGGAAGCAACATGTCCCATGATACCACAGAAAAGGAAACTAATATTCAGGCTGTGGGAAACCCTAGGACAAATAACTCAGTTTCTTCAAATAAATTGCAAGGGGAAAAAAAGAGAGAGAAAGAGAAAGGGAATTTTAGACGGGGAAATATAAGGATTAATGGAGACCTAAAAGACACATCAGCCAATTAAAATGTGGAAAACTTATTTGGATCTGATTCAAACATACAAATTGAAAAAAAAAAGGGTATTTATGAGACAAGTGGACATTTGAACACAGATTGGGTAATAGACAATATTAAGTAATTAATATTAATTTTTAGGTATACTCATGGTATTGTAGTTTAATTTAAAGATCACTGCTTTCCTAAAGAGAAATACTGAAACGTTTGCAGAAGAGATGCCAGGATATCTAGAATGTCCCCCACAATAATGGGGGGTGGGGAGAGAGTGGGTGAAAAACAGATAGAACCGTGCAGGCCGTGAACTGCTAACTGTGGAACCTGGAGGGTGGGTACGCAGAGGTCTGTCACATGTGCACTTCGCCATATGCGTGAATAGAATGAAATGAGGACTCTTTAACAGAAAGAAACTTGGAAAATTTGCAAAGATGTGGAGCTTAAACAAGACATCCCTCAACAACCCATCGGGCAAAGAAGTCACAAGGAAAGTAGCAAATACTTGGAGATAAATAAAATGTTTATTATTTTTTTAAATGAAGCCTGCTGCTCTGCGGGATGGGGTGACAAGTAGGAGAATAAGCAGGAACATGGAGTCAGGGCAGGAGCCCTCTGGGCTCCAGCTGTCAAGTGCAGAAGCCTCGGTTTCAAAGAACAGCCCAGGACCAACGCTGCCCCCTCTGAGGGCAACCGAGTTGTTAGGGTAAAAAAGCTTTTTTTCCTACAACTTGACCCCATGAACCCGGTCATACGTGACATGTGACAGGTATCAAAAGAAAATGTGTTGGGCCGGCCGAGTGGCGCGATGGTTAGGAACTGGCTTGGGACGCCAGAGGGTCCCGGTTCGGATCCCATATATGAGGGCCAGTGACACTACTCTCCACAGCTAAGATGCTGAACAGCAGCTCAACCTGGAGCTGGGCTGCTGTGAGTCGACGGTGACAGCGTAGGCTGCAGCCCCTGTGGCAGTGGGTTGCCATGGGCTACCATCTGTAGCCAGCAGCCAGCGTGAGCGGCCAGCA
>NW_017734456.1:0-3939 GCF_001890085.2 Hipposideros armiger | reverse complement strand
GGTGGCAGCGGCAGAGCATCTGCTGGACAGGGTAGGAGTGAGCTTTGCTCCAGGCCCCGGGAGCTGGGTGGGTCCTGAGACAAACCTGTCTCATCTGGGGCCCTTTCTGATGCAGCCACAGCCAGCACCACAGCTCTGCAGAGACCAGTTTTCTCTGGGTGGCGACGTGGGACAGAGCAAATGAAGTGTGTCGGGAGCATGCCAGCTGTCACGGCAAGCAAGGGGCCTTTGCACATTATAGGATTATCCCCACGGGGTCACTATGCGCAGCTGAGGCCACAGGAAGGAAGTCCCACACTCCTCCTCAAATAGGTCTTTTGTCCAGGAAACAGGCCAATTCTCACGCCGAGAAAATGGTGCTGTGGATTCAAAACACTTCCCTAAGCACCCAGGTCACTGTTCCCACTGCTGCACGAGCCCCTCAGCGACATGTCCCTGAGCTATATCAGAGCAGCACAGGTTCCCGGAAGTACAGGACCAACATCCACACAGGTAGTCTCAGTGCCACCTTCTCAGTTACAGTCACAGCTGTTTATGCAGCTACACCCCGGAGTGTGCACACACACACACACACACACACACACACACACACACACACATACATACACACAAAGCATCAATGTGCATGTACACACACAACCCATGTGTGCTTATGCATATGCACATGTGTGCAGGACCGCACAGATGTCCTCGTGACATGTGTGTGCACATATGTTCATGCAACACAGCACACCAAAGGGCGCATGTCTCATGTGTGCACAGGTACACCCTTACACGTACATGCATGCTCTCACACATGCAGTCACACGTGTGTGCGACACACATGCATATACAGACTGTGCTCATGGCACATACACGTTCTCCTACACATTCACACGCTCATGTGCACACACATGAAGCCTAAGTCACCGAGGGGCCAGCTTTGACCTTAGTGACACCAAAGGCTGCTTCGCCCACGGTGCTGGTTTGAATAGAAAGCGTCAGAAGACTTGCACTGCAGGCAGGAAATTCGCTGGGCACCTGTGGACTGGGGGCCATGCTTTCGGCCTCCGGGCCTGCGCCTGGCAGAGGCGGCTCTGTTTGGCCCTCGGCCCGACTGTCTGGCCTGGGTGACGGAAGAGCTGTTTGATCAATTTTTCATCAGTGTTTGGCAGGCCCGGTGGGGTCTTAATGAGGTCTGGCCAGGGGAGCCCCACAGGCCCACAAGCCCTCTGATCAAAGACAGGCCACTTTGCGGGCTGGCAGCCGCTCAGCCAGGCCTTTCCTCCCTGGGCAACAGCAGCACAGGTCCATGGGGGGTGCCCCTGGGGACTCGCTTTGCCCACGGACCCAGCTCACGGAGGGTTCCTGATTCTTAACTGCCAGGAGGAAGGGGACAATCTCTCTACTCTGTTGATGGAGACAAACTAGACTCACGCTGAGGATTCACCAGGACTGCCCCTGGCCTCGTCTCCACCACACCCCCAACCACAAATGCCCGCCCACCTCACGGGAACCCAGCTGGGGTGTGTCCCGCAGCACCTCGCCGGACACGAGCTCCAACACTCAGGCCACCACAAGATGGCCCTGCACCGCCTCAGAGGCAGAGCTGCTGATGGGAGCGAGCTGCCTGCCTTCCTGAAGGAACCAACAGTCCCCAACAAAGCCCCAGCACCCAGCCAGCTGGCCAGGGATTGCTGGGACACAATTATGAGAAAAGCTATACGGGTCCATATTCTCAGTGGTGGGACAGTCCTCGCAGGCTGCTGTCGGCATGAGGGACTGATTCAAGGAGATCAGGCAGCCCTGCGAAGGCAGAGAACAGGGTGTGGGTGCCACCACCAGGAACACGCAGATGGAACCACAGCCACCCATGCTGTGACAGGCTGACAGAAGCCCCACAGCCACAGTCTCCCACAGCTTCTCACTGATCAATCCGGGAACCGGTGTCAGAGCTCCGCCAGGGCTGCCCCCAGAAGACACTGAGGCCCTTGACACCAGCACAATGGCCAGAAGAAAGATCTTCCCTGCCCACCACGGCCTCCTTACCTCCCTGCTGCCCTTGGCTGTTGTGCATGCCTCTGATTGGCTGAGCCAGGTCACATGGCTATACCTGAGCTGCAAGGGAGTCTGGGAAAGCAGTTCCGGGGCTTCACCTGGGGAAGGAGGGCTCTGTGCAGGAATGACTAGCTCACGAAACGATGTTGGGCAGCGGCAAACAGCAGGTGCCCACCTCAGCCCCCATCACAGCCCCGTTCACAGTTGCCGTCTTTTCAACAGGCACCAAATGCCAGGCCCCCGATAGTGACTCGTGTTTCTATTTAGCCACCACGCCCTGTGGATTAACATCAGTCCTCCACTGTAACTGTGTCCTCTCTGTCCTCAGTCCCCCTAGGTCAGGCCGCCTGTTCCCACTTCCTCAGGGTGAGCCGCCTGCCCGTGCGGGGCATCTATTCCCGTGCGGGTCAGCACTGCTGGCTGAGAGCAACTAAATCTACTCCAGCTAATGTGAGAGAACGGGGTTTGCTGGAGGACGCTGAGTGGCTCTAGTCATTTCTGGGATGACCAGAGAACCAGGTTGGGATATCTCACAGCGAGAAACATCCGATGCAGACAGGAGATGCACCCCCATCCCCTCAGCAGGATGCTTCTAGCACCTACAGCCTCTACCTGCCCCTGTGCAGACGCACTGCCTCAGATCGCTCCCTTCTGCACCCAGGACTGACGCAGGAACATCTGAAAGGGGGGACCCACCTCCACCCCAGCTGCAGGGATATCTTTCCTGTTATATTTTACACGGAGAAGGCGGGCCTCGGTGTGCAGAGTGAGATGAGCCAGTTACGGCTCCAGGCACCAGGCTGGATTCTGCAGGCCCTCCAAGGAGCCTTGTGGGACTAGAACTTTCTTGTCCCTAACTTGTCCCAGCGCTGAGTGGGTGAGGCCCACCGCTCGGGGGAGCGCCATGTGCTATATTCAGTCTGCTGATTTAAATGTGAATCCCATCC
Source organism: Hipposideros armiger (assembly GCF_001890085.2). Lineage (NCBI taxonomy): Eukaryota > Metazoa > Chordata > Mammalia > Chiroptera > Hipposideridae > Hipposideros > Hipposideros armiger. The sequence goes on along the minus strand of NW_017734456.1, from coordinate 955 downwards.
AGAAATACCCTCACAGACACATCTAGAATAACGTTTAACCAGGTATCTGAGCCCCCTGTGGCCCCGTGACGTGGACACATAAGATCCGCCAGCGTGTCACAGTAGTAAGAGGCATAGACACTGGCAAAAGACGAAACATTAGGCACCACTAAATCCCCCAGGCCCGCCCTCCGCCCTCCACACTCGGGACATTCCAGTTTGACTCCACGCTGTGTGACAAATGAGCCAGTCCCTCACATCCTCTGGGAACCAGAGGAGAAGGGCGGTGGGCGGGGGGACTGTCTGGCTTTCAAACACTCACAGACCTGCTGAATTATTAAATGACTACATCTCTCCAATCACTTATAGGCCGGATATGACGTGAGGCCCAGCAGACAAGCCTGACCCTGACTAATGCCGGCTGATGGGTGGTTTTCCTGGGGCCCCAGCTCGCCTCCCGCTCAGCTCCTCACCGGCAGGAAAGAGGCATCCAGTTCAGCTCGAGAACACTCATCAAACAGCAGATGGCTCCTCTTTGTCACCCGCTTCCGTCCCCTGAGTCCAGGAGGCTGCCGACAAGGGGGCTGCGGGAAGGTGAAGGAAGCAGCTGCGTGACAGGAGCTGGGGGCTCGCCCTCAGCGTGTGCATGCACGCACACACGTGCACAGGCATGCAAAGGCACGCACAGCGGGTACACACATGCACACATGTATGCGTGCATCCGCACGCGTGCACACGCGCACGCCTCCATGCTTCAATCCCGAGGTCCACTGCAGGGACCTGCCTGAGAAGGAAGCAGGTCCTGGGGTGCCATGCAGCAGTGGGACTGTTGCGTGGTGAGGCCCCCACATTAAGCACAAGTTGGGGAAGAGCCTCACACTGGTGGCAGCGGCAGAGCATCTGCTGGACAGGGTAGGAGTGAGCTTTGCTCCAGGCCCCGGGAGCTGGGTGGGTCCTGAGACAAACCTGTCTCATC
>NW_017734455.1:0-3948 GCF_001890085.2 Hipposideros armiger | reverse complement strand
CCCTCCAACCGCATTCCTGCAAGTCCCTGGGAGTGGCAACTCCCGGCTTCACTTTCTCCCTCTCTCCGCGCAGGCCTGGGGTGCGTCCCTCCCAGCGGCCGGACGCCCGGGGTGCCTGCTGCACTTCTCATTCGTTTCCATGGAGAGCCCCTAAAAGCACAGGAGGTGACTGCGCCTCCTCCCTCCGGGAGTCTGGGGGCAAGACTTTAGGCTGCCATCCTTAACTCTCTTTTAAGTCGCAGGTTTTGTCTTAAACATTTCTGGCGACTTTGCACCCTACTCCATCACATGCCTATGCGTTTTAATACCGATAATGGTTTTCCCACCACATTCCTAAGTAAAATTGATAGTCGAGGAGGGGCATGTGTTATGTTTATCCTGTGGCTTCCAGGACTCACTGGCATACCTTCTCGAATTTTTTAGGTATCTTTTCCAGTCTGAAAAGCATGATTTTAAGAGTGTTTACAAGTTTGGAGGGAGAGAGTCAAATTGGAGGGACCTCCATCGCAATCCTTTGAAGAACATCCCTCTTGTTTCTTTACCACTGGGGCATTCAGCACCAATTTATCCAAGGTTTTTTCTCTGTTCCTTGCTTTTTATTAGCTTGCTCAATTTCACCTGCCTACCCTGCATTCCACCTGGGGCCCCTGACCCTGTACTTAAAGCCCAGTGCGGGGACGGTGTGTGTGTGGAGTGGGGGCAGGGGATGGAAGGAAGGCATGTTTTTCTTGGAAATTCCAACAAAATATTGCATGGGACATACAACTTACACTAACAAATTATTTGTTGTTTATCTAAAATTCAAAGTTAACTGGGCATCCTTATTTTTATTTGCTAAATCTGGCAACTCTAGTTGGAATGCCTCAGCCCAGAGCGTGCCTGTGCTGTTCGAACGGGGATCAGAGTCACCTACTGAGGACTGGAGAATGAAGGACAGTAGCATTTCTTAAGCGGCTTCCATATTCCCTAGCACGGTTACAGGCAGGCACTTTTACAGTTGGGGGGTTGAGAACAGGGTGTTCTGGAGTCAGAATGACCTGGGTTCAAATCTCCACTCCACCGCATATTAGCTGTGTGTGTGTGACCGCGGGCAAGTGACTGAGCCTCTCTGGGTCCATTTCCTTACTTGTAAAATAGCATCTGGCACATTCTATGCTAAGGGTTAAAGAAACTAATGCTGCTAAAGCACACAGCGCAATACTTAGCACATAGTAATTGTTCAATAATTGGTCTCAGGTTTAGTTATACTGTGGTAGATCAGGTTTTATGGAGCCTGAAGTTTATGAAATTTGGGGGATCTCTTTAGGAAAAGGAATACAAAATTTGACGCATGCAAATGAGGGGCCTGAAACATAACCTTCCCTTAACACCATGGTAAATCCCCTCTAGCTCTAACGTGTGATGTTCAAACTGCAAGTCAGGTTTTATCAGAAAGTTGGTCATGAAACCAATTTAGATGATCGAGACAAGCTTTTTGTTTGTTTTTAAGAAATAGAGTGGACTAGAAAAGATTCGCACACATTACATATAGTAAGGGCTCGTATGGGTAAGGGTATGTGTATCTTGGCGATGAGGTCCAATGGATGTATTCCTTGGATCATAGTCACAAACGTTCAAGAAATACTATTGTATATGGGGACACAGCTGCCCTTCAGGATGGGCACCAATATCCCTATTTTCTCTAGGATTCAAGTTAACAGTTAGAGAGGATGAGCGTCAAGGAAACATAGGCTCAAATGAATCAACCAATTTGGCCAGGACCCTCTCAGGGCTAATGAAGAAAAAGCCCAACAGCCAGCAAAATCAGCTCCTCGCCCTCACACTGTCACAGAGCCCAGGACCTAGTCAAGGTGTCACTCAGCCCTCCGGGGAGAGGAGATGACAACCTGGCTCTGAAAGTCACTTGCTGGTCATACACTGGACGGCTTGCACCTGAGCATGTGTGCGTTCAGCCTTCAAGAGACCATCAGGGTGTTAGGGTCAGGGTTAAAGGCATCCCTTCTCCTCCAGGCCCACTCTACCCTGCCCTTGAGTTAGGAGGGTTGGTCCAGCCAGGAACGTGTCTGTGGCACCATCCTTTCCTGGGCTGGACCCCTACTCTGTGCCACTCTGTCCTAGAGGCACACTCCGTATCTCACTGAGTCCTAAGGTGCCAGAGGAGGTGCATGTTATCTGTCCCCATTTTGCAGCAGAGGAAGTCTGAGGTTCCAAGGTAATGGAAACTGAGGCATGAGGCTTTGGCTTCATCCATTCCCCTCCAGAGCCTGAATCAAGGGTGCCATGAATCCCCCAGGGTTCCTGCAGAGGAGACAGAGGAGGGTCTTCCAAGAAATCCCGATAACTAACTACACCCTCCCGCCTGCGCCAAGACAAGCCCACCCTCTCAGCATCCCAGATCCCAGAAAGAAACTCGGGCTGGAGAGCATGGCCAGTCCCACTGGGCTGATCTGAGGGGGCGGAGCCTGCAGGCGGGAGTGGGATTGAGGAGGAGCGGAGGTCAGAACTCACGCCCTGGGAGGAGGAGGTTCGAGAGGAGGCCGAGGCTCCCAGAGAGAATGAGCCCATTCAGAGCCAGGAAGGAAGGGGGGGAAAACCTTGTCTGGTGTTTGACAAGAGGAGAGGAAGGGGGGCAGGGGTGGGCGCTGCTGATTCGCTTCTCCCCTCCACTGCCCCTCCAGCAGTGCTTGGCAGGAGAGCCTAGGAAAGAGGATGTCTAAGGGACAAAGGCTGGGGACGCTGGGAGGGGGCTGGGAGATGGACATGAGCCTGAGAATTTGCCAGCAGGGTCCAGTAAGGACCCTGGGGAGGGAGACAGCTACAGAGGTACAGAGCAGAGGGATGACTGCAGGTCACAGGGGAGCCAACGGCCGGGCAGAGGAAAGATACATGAGACCTGCACGAGGTTTTTAAACCACAGGTACCCGGCCTGTGGGCTGTGGAGGTGACCACTGGCACTGTCGAGGCATGAAGGGGCTCTGGCTTAGGGAGATAACCTCTAAGGGTCAACAGACTGGGGTCTGAAACCAGCAGCCTGTGAAATGCCAGTCAATCATTGACCAGCCACTGAGACTGGGGGACACAATACTCTGGGGCAGGGCAGGAGGGACCCCCGGGGAATCCAGCCCAGTCCAGTCCGGAGGCGGAGGCTGCCAACTGGAAAGGCTTTGAGAAAGCTAGGGGGCTCAAGAAGGGGGAAAAGGGGGAACACACGAACACACACACACACACACACACACACACACACACACACACACACACACACACACACACACACACACACACACCGTGCAATACACCCTTTGAGAGAAACACTTTCTGAACAATTTCAGAGAACTTTTTTGAAAGTTCCCAGAGCCGTCGCGGAGTCTGGAAAGCGCCTGTCTCCAGGAGACATCCAGAGGCGCTTGGGTATAATTGACCCCCTGCCCCGCCTTCTTTAGCCCCCTGTCCGCAGAGGGCCAGCGGCTCCGAGCGCCCGGACTGTCCGAAACTTTGGGTCTGGAAGTTTGTACGGCCCCCCTACGTCGCCTGCTCGGGGAATTCAGCGGGGGTCCCAGGCTGCAAGGTCCGGTCGCGGCTCCCGGCCCTCCCCAACTCAGACCCACCTTGGGTGCCAACGGCTCCGGGGGGCAGGAGGGCGAGGAGGAGCCCCCAGCGGCACCAGGCCGCCAGCTCCATGGTGCTCACTGAGGCTTCAGCCCCATGGCTCCGGCAGGACCAGGCTGAGGGGGCGCCGGGTAAGGCAGGCGGAGAGGCCGGGCGCTCGGCGCCGGAAAGAGCACCCCGCAAAGGGGCGGGCCGCTGCCTCGGGGGGCTCTTCTGAGCTCTCTGTGCACGATGGAAGGGAATCTCAGTCCCACAACTTCATTCTTGTACTTCCTCGAGGCAGCCCTCCTCCTCTACCTCCTCCTCCTCCTGTGATTGGGAGCCAGCGCGCTCACAGCTCGC
>NW_017734454.1:0-8974 GCF_001890085.2 Hipposideros armiger | reverse complement strand
ACATTTTAAGAAAGGAAAACTGTATTAAAATTGTAATACTCAATATATACCAATAACAAAAGATGAATACAAGTCACATTTGACTTCTGCAATTATAATAGATTCTCGAAGTGGTTACCATCAGCATCCAGACACTTCCGATTATGGCAAACTACTGCTTGAGCAACTTTGACAGCAGTGTCCACTTGTATATATATATATATATATATATTTTTTGGAACCCCTGGTATATGAGCAGATAATTTTTTACAAAGAAGCCCAAAATATACATTGGAGAAAAGGAAACCTCTTCAATAAATGGTGCTGGGGAAATTGGAACTCCATGTGCAAAAGGATGAAACTAGACTGCACCATATACCAAAATTAACTCAAAATGGATCAAAGACCAAAACATAAGACCTGAAACAATAAATTGCATAGAAGAAAATATAGGTACTAAATTATGGACCTTGAGTTCAGATAGAATTTTATGTATTTAAACTCAAAGTCAAGGGAAGTAAAAATAAATGAATGGGACTATATCAATCTAAAAAGCTCTGCACAGCAAAAGAAACCATCAACAAAACAAAAAGGCAACCTACCGAATGGGAGAATTTATTTGCAAACAACACCTCTGGTAAGGGGCTAATATCCAAATACATAAACAACTCATACAGCTCATCAACAACAAAAAACTAACAATCCAATTGAAAAATGGGCAGAGGTCCTGAACAGGTACTTCTCGCTAGAAAACATACAAATGGCCAACAGATGTATGAAAAGATGGTCAACTTCACTAGCTATTAGGGAAATGCAAATCAAAACCGCAATGAGATACCTCCTCACACCTGTCAGGATGGCTATTATCAACAAGACAAGTAATAACAGTTGGAGAGGCTGTGGAGAAAAGGAAACCTCATACACTGGTGTTAGGAATGTAAATTGGTACAGCCACTATGAAAAACAATATGGAGTTTCTTCAAAAAATTAGGAATAGAATTACCACACGACATGACAATCACCTCTTCTGGGTATCTACCCACAAAATCTGAAAACATTTTCTGTAAAGCTTTATGTACCCCTATGTTCACTGCAGCATAATTAATGGTGGCCAAGACATGGAAATGACCAAAATGTCCTTTGATAAATGACTGTACAAAGAAGATGTGGTACATATACAGAGTGGGATATTAATTGGTCATAAGAAAACATGAACTACGGCCATTTGTGACAACATGGATGGTTTTTAGATTTTCATGCTAAGTGAAATAACGCAGAGAAAATGGAGAACCATATGACTTCACTCATGTGGCATGTAAACTGAAAGCAACAAATGAACAATACAATCAAACAAACAAAAAATCATAGACACAACAGTTTAGTGGTTACCAGAGGGTCAGGGGAGGAGAGGTGATAGAAGAGGGTAAAGGGGGTCAAATACATGGTGATGGAAAGGGGGTCAAATACATGGTGATGGAAGGATAACTGACTCTGGGTGGTGAACACACAATGCAATATATAGATGATGTATTACAGAAATATACATTTGAAACATGATTTTACTAACTAATGTCACCCCATTGAATTTAATAAAATTCAAAAAGAAAGAGATGAGTCATTGCCTTTGTGTATCAATTATTTTCAAACCAAGATAATTAAAATAAGAATTACTCTTAGTCTTTGTAAGAAATTTTGTAACATGGATAGGTATGACTGCTATAAATATAATTTTTTTTTTTTNTATATATATATATATATATATATATATATATATACACTACAGAATCACAGAATTCATATAATTACTAACTGTGCTTTGAGGGGAAAAATGTAGGGTATCTGAAACTATAAAAAACAGAACAGATGGGACTTAAAAATTACTGTCATTGAAGGTTTCTCTGTGAAAATAAAGTGTGAACTGAGAATTAAAAGGTAAGTTTACTAAGTAAAGAAAGTCTGGAGAAGACTATTTTCACCAGGGGAAACAGCACTTGCAAAGGCTTGGGAACAGGAAGAAATGATAAATTTTAGATACTGAGTAAAGGTCAACATGAATGGTGGTTAAAAATAGTGGTGATAACAGGAGATGAAGCTAGAAACAGGGCAGGGTCCATATCTTACTCAGGCTTCTTGGGCAGATAAGAGATATTGGTCTCTATTTTAAGAGTAACAGAAATCCTTTGATGAACTTTGAGCTGAAAATGTCACCACCTTAGATTTGCATTTCATGTATATTGTTATGATTTTTAAAAAGTGATTTTTTTCCACCTGCCCAGTTTACATGTGTCAGAATTGGTGAAATTATCCAGAATATTATATTAATATTAATCTAGAATATTAATATCCTTTATCCAGAATATTGAGCTATGTCAGGAGAAATCACTGTGTGGCTGTGAGTGGTGGGAAAGAGTGTTGCATACTGAAGGCTGATGAAAAATTATACAGACACTTGTAGATCAGACACCAACGAATATGTGTGAGGTCCATTTGGTCACAGAGACAATTACTAGAAAGGATTTCACATTAAGTATAGTGCAGCTATCCTGGAATTGTAAATAAGGCAACAAGGAAAAGAGAAAAGTGAGATGAGACTTAACCCAAAGAGTTTGACCAATGCAGGAATTAATTTTTTCTAGAGTAGCATAAATAAGTAAGAAAAGATTTAGCAGTAACCAGAGTCAAACTTTTAGCTAAAAATTGAGACATTTGCCTTCTTCACAGAAAGAAGTATTCACTAGTTGTTAGAATCAGGCCTCAAATGATAAATTAGGATTCAAGACTACCCTAATTTGACTTTTGTAAACCAATTAAGCACATCTTTTGCCTATAGTTCTTGGCAGAAATTTTGTCTTCAGCTGGGATTAGTTTAAACCATTTTCTCCTCTGAATTTTGGTTGCTAATAAAATAAAATAATGTGATTTGTTTGCAAGTTTTTTAGCTGGCGGGGGGAGTGAAGTTATTGGAAAATGGAAATCCAGGAGTAATTATAAAGCAAAGACACCAAGAAGGCATAAAAGCAGTTAAGTCTTAGGAACACCTGGTAGCTAGGAATCAGACACCACCAAGGTTTAGCTTCATGTTTTTACTGTTGCTGTTCTCTGTTATGTGGAACGACTTTCTTAACTTGGCAGGAAATATGGCCAACAACCATATTATATTCTCATCCAGTTCCAACCACTAGAAACATACTTTCTTTCACTGCTTTTTGATGACAAATCCCAAAATTTGGGGGAACTCATCCCAGGTTGGGTTGGGTGCCACCAAGTGTGACCGTAGGATCATGCACGGTCACACAGATTATAATGTGAGTCATAAATGCCCATGTAAATGGTATTTTTGGTGAAGGGATACTTCAGCTGTGAGGAAAAGAGGATCTCCAGGTTAAGAAAAGTATTTTTCATTCTTCATATGTTTGCTAAGACGTATTATCTCTCTTGACCATTAAGACTAGAATATATGTCTCTTCTATTGTTCTTGTACATACCCCGATCATGGTAAGAATCAAAATAGATTTTACTTGCTTATGACTTTATCTGCATGCCTTAAAAAATACTGAGTTTCTTGAGGGCAGAGTCTTTATTTTGATAATGAAGTAGCACAAAGACTGGCACATAATGTGATAAGAATTTATCTTATTCTAATTGGGTACATTTTTGCAAGCAATATGCTGATAAATTTTTATGTGGTTTATCACATTTATTTCTGGCAATAACCCTATGAATCACTTTGTATTATCATCTCCCCTTTACATAGAGGAAAATGTAGACAAGCCATGAAGTTTAAGGTCATGACTAAAGTGTGTTAGACCTGGCATTTGAATCCAAGCAGTATGACATGAGAGTGCTTACTTTTAATCATGATACTATAAATGCATTCTTTCAGCTTTAGGAAACATGAAAATTAAATTACATAAATCGGAAACATTTCATTTTATTTTATGAAAGCTTTAATCATGAAAACTTATTTATTTAAAGAAGACAACTTGATTAGCTCTAAAAAATGATGGGTACTGTATAGACAAAAGTGAAGAAAGAAAACAATTATTTGCATAATATAGGAAGCTGAAGTAGATTAGTATTGAATGTCAATGATATATATATATATATATATATATATATATATATATATATATATATATATATATATGTAGTCACGGGATGTAAAGTACAGCATAGGGAATATAGTCAATGGTATTGTATACTCTACTAAGGGTAGTAGACTTGGGGGGGTTATCACTTGGTAAAGGCTGTAAATGTCTAATAATTATGGTGTTTTATAAACCTGAAACTAATATAAAAAAATACAATAAAATTTGAAATTTGAAAAAAAAAAGATATGAAGGAATTAAATAAGATGGGAGTAATATAAAGAGTCAAAGTTGACTGAATGTTCTGGGAAGAGGGAAGAGCAGATACTAAAGCCCTGTAGTGAGAAGGAAAAGCCAAATACAACAAAAATATTCATTTTATTACATTGTTGAAAACCAATTGTCATATCAATTTTTCTCCTTCTTGAAAGTGATTTTATCGATACCATTTTTCATTGGACATTCTCAGGTAAAAGCCAGTATGAATTTAAGTTAATTAAAAGCATATTTTAATGTTAATAAAAAAGATAATCCATGTTCGTGGATTGGAACAATCAACATGGTTAAAATGACCATATTACCCAAAGCGATATACAGGTTTAATGCAATCCCCATCAAATTCCCAGTGGCATTTTTTTAAAGAAATAGAACAAAAATAATCAGATTGACATAGAATCTCAAAAGATGCCAAACAACCAAAGCATCCCTAAGGAAAAAAAAGCAAGGCTAACTTCAATTTATGCGACAAAATGACAATAATCAAAACAGCATAATATTGTCAGAAAAACAGACATGGGGACCAATGGAATAGAATTGAGAACCCAGAAATAAACCTACATATGCAGAGGGTGCCAAAAAAAATGTATACACATTTTAAGAAAGGAAAACTGTATTAAAATTGTAATACTCAATATATACCAATAACAAAAGATGAATACAAGTCACNTACCACAAGAAGGCTTTCATGGTGGGGATGGGGGAGAAGGTAAAGGGATTAGAAAGTACAAATTAGTAGATTAGTAGTTATAATATAGTCACGGGGATATGAAATACAGTATGGGGAATATAATGAATAATGTTGTAAAGATTATGTAAGGTGCCAGATGGGTACTGGGCTTATCAGGGAGTCACTTCATAGACTGTGTAGATGCCTGACCACTGCTCTATACACCTGAAGCTGAACTAGAATAACATTGAATGTCAACTATAATTAAATATAGTAGATTGGGGGTGGTTATCACTTTGTGAGTGGTGTAAATGTCTAACTATTATGTTGGTTTGTACACCTGAAACTAATACAAAAAAAAAGAAAGCTTTTATGGATACCAGATAAATCATTATATATCAAATTTGGATCCTTTTTCTAACATATAACTTTAATATTATATCACATTTGATTCAACACTCATATATGTGTAACTTACCCATTCTCTCATGAAATATAGAAGTTTTTATAATGTTGAACCTAAGGATCTATTAGAAATTAGTACCTAAAAGATCTATTCAGAAATATATATCTGGAAAGGAGTAAATAGCTACCTATTTCTATTGACTGTAAAATTTAGTGCACCAAAAGAGCTTTTAAATTGAAGTTCTATTGCAGATATATACTCATAATACATATGGGAGAAAGTGGTGCAGCTGAAAAATACCATGACTACCTATAGCATATTACTATTACCACCACCACCACCACCACCAAAACCACAGCTATTACTATGAACATCACTCATATAATATGCACATGCTCAGCACTGTTACAAAAATTAACTCAGAACTCTGGATACAAAATCAGACAAGGTTATTTCACGTAGTTCATATTTAGAGTTGGTAATATATTATATTTGCTCTGGACAAGTTATTGAAATTATTTAGAGAAATCTTATTGGTATTATTTCAGGAGTTTTATAACAATTAAATGAGATGAACCACAGAAAAGGGCTTTCTGAAATGTACAATATTATACACATTTAGTTGTTTATACTATGCTCCAAGTAAATGCCTACCACTGGGGTTGTTAACTTTAATAGTAAAGAAAGTTACACTCGTGATAGTTGAGAAGTTGTTCATCAATCATGTAAAATGTCCTACAGTAATCATTTATTAATATAACTTTCTGCCATTTATATCTTCCAGTGTGTTTATTTTTCATTCAGTAAAATGATCAGGAGATCACCCTGGGTATATAGGGAATAACTACTATTATTTTCATGTCTTTTATACATGTGATAGCACATTTAAATCTTCATCTCTACCACTGTGCTCCAAGTTGATATTTGGTGTAATGGATTCCTGAGTTTCTTCAATATGTTTCATGACTATTCACATGAAATGAGCAGCTCTGTTGCATAATTAATAATGCAATATGCTCCTTTTAAATAAGGATTTTTATCAGCCTACATAACTAATGACAGAGTCACATAAATGATCAGTTGGCATCATTAAATTTACCAACTACTGTGCTATCATCAATTCCAATTAAATCCTAAGTATGTCTCTCACCAACATGTAAACACATTTTCTAATTGGGAAGTACCATCATGAGTAAATTTAATGATGCCAAGTTGGTCATTTACGTGCTTAATAGTTTAGTGAGAAATCATTTGATTGTGAAGTTATTCCTTTTCCTTTCTTTTTTTAATTGAAATTTATTGGGGTGACAATGGATAGTAAAATTACATAGGTTTCAAGTGTGCAATTCTGTAGTACATCATCTATATATCACATTGTGTGTTCTCCACTGAGTCAGCTCTCCTTCCTTTTCTATCCCTCACCTTTGTTATAGTTGAGAATATCCATGTGATGATGATTGTTAGAGAAACTGACACTAGGCTCTTAGAAAATAAGTTTATTACATTTAGCAGTGATCTCAAATGTTTTCTAGGTGGGTGTGTTAGCATAACAACTGAATTGAAGTTATGAAATGCCAAAGGGAAATATTGAATAGTTAATATGAGTATTTGGAACAAGTAAAATTATCAGGAGTTTGACTGGAATCTGATCATGGAGAAATCATTTTTTCCCCATGAGATATCAAAAGAATGTGGGAAGACATCTGGCCTTTCATTATTTGCTTGCTGATCCTCAGCCCCTCAAATACTATCAAACACAGCACAGAGGTGTGTTGAAGGAATGAATGAATCACAGAAAAACTCTGACAGTATCGTTTTCTGTGTTCAAGCCTCTAAGTAGAGGATTGTCAATAAAAATATTGATCTAATTATGTTCTGAGGACTGGAAAAAGAATGTTTCACATGTTGCATACTTTGATGATCATAATAATCGACAATGGAATCAGCCAGGATTTTCGATAGAAACCAGAAACCATTCTAGATATTTGAAGTAAAAAAGAGTTACATGCAAGGAATCAGGTTCTTTAAAACATTTTAAATGTTGAGATGTGGACTCCAGATGGCCTCCAGAAATGATGCCAAGCTTGTAACTGAATCTGACCACCAAAGCAGTTAGAGCTCTGCTGTGACTTCCTTCAAAAGCCTCAAAGCTGGCGACTTAACACAGACATTTCCACATCTTTACTTGCCAGCAGAAAACAGCCAAAGCAGCTGGAAGATAGCCTTGGCTACATTTATGCTTTCCAAATCTCAGAGAAGTATATTGAATTTATAGTAATGTTTTCATCTAGAACTTCAGCTGCAAGGAAGAAATATTGTTTTTAGCTTTTTGGCCTCTTTTGTATAGAAAGGAATGAGGGAAGTAGGTAGGAAAAGATTCTGAGTGCAACAAATTATATGTATCACAGACTTTATTATTCCCATCTGCAGATGCGGAAAGGATAATTTAAATAGTTTAAGTAACTTGCTCATTATCATAGAGCTGGCATGCAGTGAAGCCATGGTTCACATGCAGGTATATTAGGTTGCATGTGCTAGTATAAGCTATAGAAAAAGCAACATGAACATTTCAAAATTTCAAAGGCTTATATTAACAGCGTAAATTGTCTTCTTCATTCTGGAATGGCCATAGCCTGCAGTATTTAGGTCACAGTGATGGAAGGAAAAAAAAATGTGATGAACACAATATTGTCTCTTAAGCTTCTTCCCGGAAGTGACACACAATATTTTCTCTCATATTTCATTGACTAAAGAAAATGCCAAAGCCACATCTCAGTTCACTAGCATATGGTTGGAGGTGTACAACTCTCCTTCAGCAAGGGGAATGAAATATTTGTGAACAAGGCAGTCTTTCATGGCAGACCTATCTGACTCTAAGCCCTATGCTCTTATCTACTGAAAGTCTTTTCTTATACCCTAAAGATGCAGTGAAAAAGATCCAGGTAAGTGGAAGTCCTAGCTTCGTGGAGAGAGACCTAGGTTGCTATTGGCTATTCCATTCTGGGCTCAAACTTCTGCAGTAAGGTGCTGCCAGCAGCTAGTTTCCTTTCTCCTGGGGCCAGTTCTTTTCTTACAAGAATCTCTGGGGACAATCAGGTGGCCTTAGATAAGGCTGAGTCGAGTTGAGAGAAATGAAGGTGATCAGCTTATGAGGATTTGTATGTCCCTTTGGAGCTGGCACATTGCCTTGGATGAGCTGAGCATTGACTAGCAGGGCCATTCTAATCACTTTTCATGGACTTAATTGTCATAATAACTTTTAAGGTAGGTTTTACTATCAATCTCAAGTTTAAAGATAATAAAACTGAGACACTGAAAAATTAAGCAAGTTGCCTAAAGTCACCCAACACTTGTATTTGAACTTTACAGATGTTGCTCCTAAGCTCACAATCTTAACAACTATGTACCACTGCTTTTCATTGTGCCAGGTATTGTTCTAGGTCTAGGTTCTGGGGATATAGTGCTGGGCAATTAAACATGATATGTGCCTTCATAGAACTAGTCTAGGTAGAGAGGGTGTGTGTAACACACACACAGACACACACACATTATATA
>NW_017734453.1:0-3960 GCF_001890085.2 Hipposideros armiger | reverse complement strand
TGGGGGTGGGTTATGTTGACACTGCTGGGCCTTGGACTGTCACACTAAGTGAAAAGTCTAGGCTATAGCCTGCTCCTGGTTAAGCAACGCAGCTTCTACAAACACAACAGCTCTATCCCCAGCGTGCTGAAAGGGCAGCCGCCCAAGAGCGGGACCCTGAGGCCAAGGGCACTTCAACCCCCTCCGTCGCGCTGCAGAATACACACAGTCACTGTAATTGGACAGTGTCATGAGATCAGTGTCTCCTGCTAGGAAAACAGACTCAGTGGCTTGGCCAGGGCATTTACGAGCAGCCAGAGACCGTTACACAGCAGTCGCCTTGTATTATTATAGCCTCCGCACGCGCAGCAAAGGTACAAGGAAAATAAAGGGAAAGTTCACGGGCTGATTTACATGACTCTTGCTTATGATGGAGCAAAAAGTCAGTATTTTGATGCTTTCCAGAAAACTCTTGGTTATAGTTATTAATCCCATGCCACAAATTTCAGTTCTTTGAAATGTTAAGTCCACAGCCCGTGCTGCTGAGGGCTTGTTTTAATTTGCTTCTTGAAGTCTGGAATAACGTTATATTAGAAAAATAGACACAATGGGAATAATTGAATCCCAGGCAAAGACCCATTAAAAGAGCCACAGACAAAAACCAAAGGCCAAGTAACACTCAAATTTCTTCCATTTCCAGAAATGATGTGTGAGAGAGTAAAAAGAAATCAACTGGGGGATGGCTGTGGCGCGTTGGTTAAGAGCTCTCTCAAGAATGTGAGCTCTGAGCAACAGTGGTTTATTGCCTGACCCAAGCTGAGCTGCCGCTGAGCTGCCAACAGGTGGCAGGATGGCTCAGCTTAAAAAAAAAAAAAAAAAGAAAAGAAAAAAAAAAAAAAGAACTGGTTTAGGACTCCAGCTCTGAGCAGCAGGGCCCCGGTTCGGATCCCACATGGGGGCCAGTGACACTGCCCTCTACAACTAAGATGGTGAACAACAGTCAACCTGGAGCTGGGATGCCATGAGTCGCCAGCGACGGCGTAGGCTGCAGCCCCTACTGCAGTGGGTTGCCATAAGCTACCATGTGTGGCTAGCAGCCAGCGTGAGCAGCCGGCAGCCAGTGTGAGCTGCCAAGAGCTGCCATGAGCGGCTGTCCAGAGGCTGGCGACTGATCTGCCTCACCCGGGAAGAGTGCAATAATGGTGCCAACATCGGCCAGTGAAGCAACATCCTCCACAACTAGACTGAAGAACAAAAGGACAGCAACTTGTCTGTTCCCCTTCCCCCAATTCCCCAACGCTGTTCCCCTCCCCCAATTCCCCAGTAAAATATTTTTTTAAAAAAAGCAACTGATATTTATCGAACATCTTGTGGGTGGGGGTGGGGGGGCAAGACAGGCGTGGTTCCTGTCTTCACTGAGCTTGGAGTTTAGAGAGGAGGCAGAGAAGTAAATAGGCAATGGCAATTCAATTTTGTAAGTGGTATGTAGGGACATACAGAGTGGTGAGAGCAAAGAGGAAGCACTGGATACAAGGGGTGGGCTGAGGGTGAGCACGGAGCACTTTACTCTAAACCACTGGACATTCCCATGCAAGAGAACGACGCTGAACTCTCATTTAACACCATACCCAACATTAATACAAAACAGATTAAAGACCAAAATGTGAGAGCTAAAACTACAAAATTCTTAGAAGAAATCATAAGGCAAAAGCTGCACGATATTGGAATTGGCAATGATTTGTTGGATATGACACCAAAGGCACAGGGAACAGAAGAAAACATGGACAAAATGGACTTCATGAAAATTAAAAATTTACTGTGTACATTAAAAGGTACTGTGAACACAGTAACAAGGCAATTCACAGAATGGGGGAAGATATTTACGAACCAAATATCTGATAAGGATTAATACACAGAGAACTCCAAAAGCTCAGCAGCAACAAAACAAATAACCCAATTAAAAAATGGACAAAGGACTTGGATAGACATTTCTCCAAAGAGGATATACAAATGGCCAACAAGCACACGAAAAGATGCTAAACATTACAAATCAGTAGGGAAATGCAAATCAAAACCTCAATGAGATACCACGGAACACTCATTAGAATGGCTATTACAAAAATAAAAAAACAAACAAAATAGCAAGTGTTGGTGGGGATGTACAGAAATTGTTATACTTGTGGATTGATGGTGGGGATATAAAATGGAGCAGTTGCTATGAGAAACAGTACGGCGGTTTCTCAAAAATTAAACACAGAATTACCACATGACCCAGAATCGCTACTTCTGAAATTCTGAATTTCAATTCTTTCAGAGAATTGAAAGCCAGGTCTCCAAGAGGCATTTGTACACCCATGTCCACAGCAGTGTTATTCACAATATCGAAAACATGGCCGCAGCCCAAGTGTCCAGCCATGGATGAATGGATAAATACAACGCGGTATACACACACAACAGAATATTATTCAGCCTTACAACGGAAATAATTCTGACACATGCTACAACATCAATGAACCTTTAATTCAGCATGCTAAGTGAAATATTAAACACTAAAAAACAAATACTATCTAATTTCACTAATATGACCACCTAGAATAGTCCAAATCATAGCAGAAAGTGGGCTGGTGGTTGCTGGGGGTGAGAAGCAGGAAAGGAAGAGCTATTGTTTAACGGGTATGGGGTTTCAGTTTTGCAAGATGAGAATGTCTAAAGGTGGATGGTGGTGATGGTTGCACAATAGGAATGTTCTTAATTACACTGACCTGCACACTTAAAAATGGTTAAAAATGGTAAATTTTTATGTCATATACAGAGGGTGCCAAAAAAATTGTGTACACATTTTAAGAAAGGAAAACTGTATTAAAATCGTAATACAATGAATGACGCTAGCATTCATTTGATTAACGCCTTCTTTTGAGCGACCGTCATACGCGCACCACACACTGCTACCGTGGTTCAATTCAACTTCAAAAAGTAATACATAGATAACATCTCTTAAAATGTGTACATTTTTTTTTTGGTAGCTCCGTACCATAATTTTTAAAATGACAGTAACAAGTGTTGGTGAGGATGTTGAGAAATTGAAACCCTCACACATCGCTGATGAGACTGTAAAATGGCTCAACCAGTTTGGAAACAGTCTGGCAGTGCTGCCAAAGGTTACACATAGGGCTACCATATGACCCGACACATCCACTCCCAGGAGAAATGGAAAGACATGGCCCATGTCCACATAAAACCTTGTACATAAATGCTCATAGCAGCATTATTCATAACAGCCCCCAAACTAGAAACAACCCCAATATCCATCACCTGATGAATAGATACAATGTGATAAGTCCATATAATGGAATATTTATTGTTCATCCATAAGAAAGAATGAAGTACTGTTTATGACACAACATGGGTGAACCTTGAAAACATTATGCTAAGTGACAGAAGCCAGACACAAAGGCCACAGCATGTGTGACTCCATGCATGTGACATGTCCTGAACAAGCAAATCCCTAGAGACAGAAAGTAGACGAGTGGTTGCCAGGGCCTGGGGGAGGGGCATTGCGGAGTGGCCACTAACAGGAATGGTTTGTGTGGGGGTCCTGAAAATGTTCTGAAATCAGATGGTGGCGATGGAGGCACCTCTTTGTGAATACACTAAAAAAAAACACAGAAGGGTACATTTTAAAATGGTGACCTTCAGGTATGTGAATGATAGATACCTCAATTTTTTTTTAAATTTTATTTTATTGGGGAACAGCCATGGGCATTGATTACATGTTGCTTTCATGCTACAATGGCATAGTTGACTCTTTTAAGGAGGGCGCAGCTCACAGTGGCCCATGTGGGGATCGAGCCGGCAGCCTTGGTGTTATCAGTACCACACTCCAACCAACTTAGCTAACCAGTCACCCTGCTACCTCCATTTTTAAAACTAAACAATGACTCACGTGGAGATCTTGTTACAACGCAGATTCTGAGTTGGCGG
>NW_017731668.1:2097605-2102081 GCF_001890085.2 Hipposideros armiger | reverse complement strand
TTCTTGTCAACTCACTTCCCCACCAAAGCCTACCTCCCCTTTGCTGAATGGCAGCATTTTCCATTCCAATAGGCAATCAAAGAGGTAAGAACACATCACTGAACTTCTCCTCCCTTTTCTTCATCTCCTACTTGCAGTCAGTGTTTATTTCTCACAGGTACATATCTCCCCACCTTGAAGCTGAGGACCATATATCTTGGGTCTCTTGAATCTCTAGTACCTAGCACAGTGTACCTGATAGACACTATAATCTGTCTGTTCTCATAATGAAGCATTGAAAAGAAGCCTGAAGAACAGGGCATTCATCAACCAAAGCAGTTAGGATTAAATATTGTGACATTTTCTTACAGAACAAGTCAACAATGGAAACTTACCCACTGCCTGTGGAAGAAACCGAAAGTACAGTGCATGGCATTTCATGGCCCATAACTTGACTACACTTTTCTTTTTACTTATCTCAAATGATCCCATGAGTGTATGCCCAGGCCATATGAAACTCTCAGAGTTCTCTGTGTTGACCTTTACTTTCCTACTGTATGCTTTCACTATTGCCACTTCCTCCTGCATGTGTGAATCTGCTTATAAAATATGGACCAGTGATTTGCTTTTAGCAATTGCTCAATAAATTTATTCAACAAATGTTAATTGAGTGTCTTCANAGACAAAGCCTGTCTATAGAAAGTACATTTAGGTTGTAACCTGAGAAATGGATAAGTCAGACAGATGAAAAGTATGTGATAGGCAAGCAGGAACTAGATTAGGCAGAACCGTGAGGCCCATGTTGATGAATTTATTGTTATTACTGTTATTTTATTAATTTAGTGGGCTGTAACAGAAGGAGGAGGTCATGTTTCCAATAGTCATATTTTCCATGGTCATATTTCCAATATTAAAAACACTCTAGTTTCAGTTTGGGAATAAAAAGTGTTCTGGAAATGGATGGTGGTGAGGTTTTCACAACAACGGTAACGTAATTAATGCCACTTAACTGTACACTTCAAAATGGTTAAGATGGTAAATCTATGCTGTGCATATTTTACCACAATAAAACAACCTCAAACTTCTGAATGTATTTCCTCATGTGGAAAACGGGGATAATCATATTATCTCCAAGTGTCACATAAACATCTCAGAGTGTCACAGTACTAACAGAGATAATTCACATAAAAAAATTTGACAGAAACCGTGGCAGAGTTGAACTTGTATATATTTTCCAATAATGAAAAAAAAAATGAAAATGAGCCCTACACTGTGGAGCCAGGTACTGTTGTTTATTATCACTGGTGAACTGTTTAACTGCCCTCAACCTCATTTTCTTAATTTGTTCATTGTGCTAACACCAGTTACCTACAGGTTATTTTGAAGACGAATGATACATGTAAAACATCTGCCCATTATCTGAAACATAGTAGGTGTTCAACAAATAAGTAATTTCTTTTACTGGGCTATTACCCATGGAATATTAATTACTAAAGCTATATGCAAACTACCAATAAAAATCAAATATAAATATATTAGTGGTAAATTTTAATAATAAAAAGGATACTGGACTACATTTAAGGTTATTTGCAAGCCGAGTATGAATATTAGCTTCTCCTGTAACCTCCAATTTTGCTTTATTTGTCCCTCTTTATCATTATTATTTTTTAATATACTTTGTTTTTTAGAACAGTTTTAGGCTTACAGCAAAACCGAGTAGAAAGTACAGAGCATTCCCAGATCCACTGCCTTCATACATTTATAGCTTCTCCCCAAAATAACACCCCACACCAGAGTGGTACATTTGTTACAATAAATGAAACTACTATGAACACATCATTATCACCCACAGTCCATGGTTTACATTAGGTTCACTGTTGGTGTTGTTTATTCTATGTGTTTGTGCAATGACATGCATTGACTATTACAATATAGTACAGCATTGTTTTACTTTCCTAAAAATTCTCTGTGATCTGCCTACTTATCCCTCCACCCTCAACCCTTGGAAACCACTGATAATTTTAGCACCTCCGTAGTTTTATTTTTTCCAGGGTGCAATATAGTTGGAAACATACAGCCTATAGCCTTTTAGAGTGGCTTCTTTCATTTAGTAATATGCATTTAAAGTTTCTCCTCATCTATTTTTTGTTAATACTTCGTTGTTTTTACAGCAGTCTCAGGTTTGCAACAAAATTGAGAGGGAACTAGAGAGTTTCCCCATGTAATGCCTGCCCCCACACATAAATAGCCTCCCCCATTAAAAATATCCCTCATTAGAATGGTACTTTTTTTTTTTTTTAAATCAAGGATGACCTACATTGACACATCATAATTCACCCAAATCCATAGTTTACCTTTGGGTTTACTCTTGGTGTTGTATATTCTATGGGTTTGGACAAGTATAAATAACTACAAATTCTTCCCAGAAATTCAAGACCCATTAATCCAAACAAATGGAACTCAAAAATGAAAACAGGGAGGGTGAACAAACAACAACATGATGGGATTGAAAGCATAATATATCTATTGATAGAAAAAAATTACTTATTGAGATACCAAAAATATTAAGTGGAAATATTCTGGTTATTATTATTCAATATTTCAGATACAGTTCAAACATAAATAAAGAATGGTCACTTNCCTTCATCAATTTATCTACTGCAATCTTAATATTTTCACATGTGTTCTAGGAGCTACCTATAACTGTGTCTATAATCTTTTTGATTTTTAATTTTGTTCATAAATTTTAGTATATGCAATTCAAAAATTATTTTTATGTTTATCTCTCTTCAGGGATTGGTGTATTTATTTTCTTTTTCTATTAGTTTTTGGTTTTTAGGTGGGTTTGATTTTTATATTTCAACCTTTAATTCATCTGAGTTAATGTTGATGTATGAAGTGAAATTAGAATACTTATTGACTTTCTCAACTAGCTATCCAGTTGCCTCAGTGTACTTTATTAAATCATATTGCATATCTTTAGTTTTCTGTTGGCACTTTCACAAATGGAGAGTGTAAGCAGTATAAATGTAAGCTAGGGTTCAACTCTCAGTCCCACTACTTACTAGCACCGCCATCTTGGGCACGTTGCTTAATCTAAGTGCCTCAGTTGTGTGATCTCTAAAATAAACAGAAAAAAAGAGTCTAAATCACAGGGTTATTGTGAAAGGTAGGTGACATATTGTGTGCTCAGGAAATGTTACTTATTATTGAATCTATTCTTAGAAGAGCATCACACTGTATTTATAGAGTGTTGTATTATGATTTTCTATCTGCTGGGATTTTTTTCTTACCTTATTAGTCTTGGGTAACAGTTTGGCACAGTATTTAAGCACATGGACTCTAGAGCTGGACTACCTGTGTGTGAATCCCAACATCCAAATTAATTAACTATGTGACCTTAGGTAAATTACTTCACATTTTTGTGTTTTAATTTATCTATCTGTTAAATTCAGATATTTATAGCATTTACCTCAGAGATTTACTGTGACATTTAAATGAGAATTAAATGTGTTTAAAGCGGTTAGTGGTGGGATGGTAGCATTAGCTATTATTTGTTTCAAAATGTTCTTAATATCCTTTCATCCTTTTTTATTTTCTAAAATTGAGACTTAGTCCATCAAGTTCAAAGAGATCCCATTTGTTTTTGATTGAAAGTACATTATTTTGGAAAAATGTAATAATAGATTCTTCTTATCAGGGGAAATAGTATATTGTCTCAATTTTCTAATGCATTTTTAGATATGTTAATAAATATTTATAGGTTTTTAAAATTTTTTTACACTATTAAGAATATTACTGAATAATTAATTATGTGTTTATTAATATAAGTTGGGGCTTATTGTTCTTATTTCCAAGTTATTAGTACATAAAAAAAACATTGTTTGTTTTATATTTACTTTCTGCTTAACTAGTTTGCTGAACTCTTAGTTCTAGTATTTCATTTAAATTCATTTTCTTTGCTATTCTGGTGTATGATCACACTGTGTGCAAATAATAGTCTTGCCTCCTTTTTTCTAATTGAAATCTGACTTTTACTATACTTTGAACTATATTTGCCTAAGCTTTCAGAGTAATGCTAAATTCATTGAACAAATATTCAATGGATATTTTCTATGTTTCAGATATTGTGGAAAACACTTGGCATAAACCAATAAACGATGCAGCCTTGGGCCCTTTTTTGACAGAACTTTAAATCTAATCCCATGATTAATTTATCAAATACTGTGTGTGAGTTTAATTATTTAGGGGAGATGTTATATAGTTTGCACTAGATAATCAAAAGAGTCTATGACCATAAAAGGTTAAGAACCATTAACCTTAATTCATAACAATAAGTTGTAGCTTTATTTATATCCTGATTAATTTTACTTTGTGATGATTTAAATGTTTTCATTTTCTATTGTAACCATTTTAAATGTTAAAGCAACTTTTATAATGCTATTAGTTTATATGTATATATTTTAAAAACTATCCACATTCTAAAAAATCAGTTAC
>NW_017731668.1:1924786-2092900 GCF_001890085.2 Hipposideros armiger | reverse complement strand
TTGGTCTTTGAACAGCATGCATTAAAACCCTATGTCAGATTAAATTGAACAAACATTCAGTGATATCCTGTTATATGTGTTTTAAAAATAAATAAATTGGATTGTTTTAATTGATTTGAATTGAAGTGCATTTAAAAAAAGTAATTTTCTTTGCTGTTTCTAGCAATAAGGGCCTAAATTATTTGAGTAGAAATCACTCATTAGTTAAGCACTGATACAATGACTTATAGTCATTGTGTTGATGTTATAGGTCCTTGTGACAGTACAATGACTCAGTCTTCCCTGCTATTTAGAAAATAGAGTGTCAAGGGTTACATCATGCTCTATCAGGAGCCATGTGCCTTCTGTCTGATGGCTCTCTTAAACTGAAGAGCAGCTAATAGAAGTTGCAAGATTATTGGCCTCCTTCTACCCTCCTGGGTGGCTCTCTTTTGAGGAGACAGTAAGAAATTCTGTGTCACTTTAGATTTTAGATTGGCAAGGTAGAATAAATACCTGCTCTTTTACATGTAGGACATAGAGAATACTATACAGCGGGGAGCAGCTGCTAACATCCTCGGCCATGAGGGAGAATAGCTTAGAGGAGAGCTTCAGAAAGCACATTTGCAGTAGCAGTGATGCCTTTTTATTAGACATGGCCACCTCCAGAGAAGAATAAAGCCACACAATGGGGAGATTGCGGCCCAGGAAGTCTTTAAAACTCCCAGTGTAAATTGTTGAGAGTTGCAGTGTGGTACTGTTTCTTCCCAGGTCCTGCCCTTTTGTGTGTGGTGGGGAGAAAAAATAAAGGGAAAGAAGTTTGAAAGTTCTGTCTTGCTGGCATGGGAATTTTTTTGTGTTGTTCAGGACTTATTATCCTGCTTTGGATTTTTAGATATGATTCACAGGGACGGTATCACAGAGCACATTTCTTTGTAGTAGTCCAGCTATCTCAGATCATCTTGAACTGCAGTTAGGCAACAAGAGAAGTTAAAAGCACATTCAGTCATGTCATTATAGTCCAACAAGAGTGTCTCATTTAAAAGTAGGAAACTTTCCAGGTATTATTTAAAGCAATGTATCAAAATGCCTTGTTCATTATGATATGGTAAAGCAAATCAGATGGAGACATAGACTATATTTAATTCTCACTTAACCAAATGCCACAACAAAGCACAGTGCAGACATAATTTTAAGTGGCAGGTTATTAAATGTTGCATGTCTTCTGATTTTTAGAGTGCAGTGGCTAAAGATGTGGTCTATTTAATTCAAAACACATTTTTGCATGTTCTCTGTGAGTGGTGGAAATATCCCAACCCTTACTTAGCACACTTACCACAGTGTTTCTTGAACTTCAGCATGTCTGCAAGTTACCTGAAAAGCTTGATTAAAATGTAGATACTTGTGTTAATCCCCCAGAGACTCTAATTATTCTTGCGAGATGCTTGGAAATCTATTAACAAGCACAACCAAATACTCTTAATGTAGGTGGCCCCTAGACCATATGTTGGAAATTGATTTAACATTTTGAAAAGCATGTTAATAATCGAACATACAAAATATATTTTGTTATGATCTAGAGCAAAAACAGATTTTAAGTATCTAAGTATCTTTTTTTAAAGACAATTAAACAATGAAAATATAGAATTTAAATCTGTCTAGAATAGAAGGATTCAAACTCTGGCTGTGTTAGTAGCTGTGTGTCTTTGGGCAATCCATATGAAACTCATAACTCAGTTTATCTCAGTTTATAAAAGTCTCACAGAGATTTAGCAAGATCAGATGAGATAATATATAGATTAGTAATTTAAAAAAATAGCACATTTGCATGCTATTTCCTCTTTACTATTCCCATGTAGCTGAGGTTACCTGGTTACCCTCAGTCCTCCCTTTCATCATCTGATTCCATTCATTTTCTTTCATCCTTGTCCTTTATGTAAATCATTGATATCAGAGGTATTATCAGTTCTACTCCCCATTAACCTTCCCCAACTCCTACTGAAGCTTACCTGTAATGTTTTACTTTTCATTTAACAGTCCTCTAGTATTTTGAGCAGAAATTCTTTGAATTTAGTTAGAATTTGGTTAGAAATACCAAATCTAACAGTAGATTCTGGTGATTTAAAGTACTTTAAAATACGACTTTACCCTTGAATAATAAACTTGTTAATACACTGATGGGAAAGAAGTTGAGTAGAATCCTACAAATAGATGTTTCATTTTAAATATTATATGATAAAACAGCCCCTCCCTTGTTCAATGGCTGGATCAGTAATCCTTGGAATTGCAAATAATTGAGAACTTTTATTGCTGGATTTGCTAATTATTATTATCTCCATTTTTCCATGAGCATCTTAATTTTGTAATTTTAAGCAAAATAATTGTGTAGGGTTGGCACCTTGTCAGTCCACGGGGGAAATAGTTTGGAATCAGCAGGGCCTTTCTGCATTTTCTTAAATTTCAAGAGATCTCTAACCACACATACGCACATTCCTAAATTATGGGACAAAATATATGTAGGATTTTCTATTTCTTTTATGACCTAAAAGTGATGGTTTCCTGAAACCATCCAAATGAATAAACAGGACCGCATCAATTATAGTCTTGTGTGACAGCATGGGTTTAAATTAGCCTGTGAAAAATATGTGCTATAAATATCACAAATAGGGCTCCATTATTTTTAAGTTTCTCTGTATGGGTTACACATTTTAAAAATAAATGAGTAATTTAATCATAAATCCAATTATCTAAAAATGTGAGCAGTCGGTTCTGTGAAATGTGGGCTGTGCTCTCAGCACTCAATTAATATTCACATCTTCAAAAGCCTGCAGATTTTTTTTTTCCCCTGGAGCAGGCTCCACGTCATTATATTTCACATTCTGGTGATGTTATATTTATCGCAATGTGTTGAAACTCTTTTTATGAGTGCTATACACACAATCAATTGGCAGTTTCTTTCGGGAGCTAAGATGGTTGCATCTGAAGGCCATTATGCTCTACATGCTAGTTGGGCGGAGTATGACTCTATTCTGGAAGAGAGGCCTACTGTTTATAATTGTTTTTAGAAAAGAGGTGTTTTCTTTTAGTGTGTACTAGTAATTATTCCTTGGCTGAGAACAGTACATTCTTCAGAAGTTTTCACTAAACATATTTGATTGTAGCAATCAGCTGTCAAAACGTTGTCAATGACTTTGCAGAAAAACTGTTAAACTGAGACAATAATAATTTGACTATAGAGTTTAAAGAAGTCAGTATGAGGTTAGGAAATAAGACCATCCAGAATGTCCATTTATTCACCTAGAAGAAGTTGCATCACCTATGTTTAAATTATATTTAATAATCTGAAAATTAACAGCAAATATATAATATTGGTATGGAAGTATTAAATGCATAGTTCATATAGTACCCCTTTTCTAAATGACTAGTGTCTTTTTTATTTAAAACTGATTTTATTTCTGGAAAATTTCATTTATTTCACCTTAATAGAAGTTTTGACTTCTATTATGTACATGTATCAAAGAGCTTTTACTTACACACATACAGATGCAGGTATCCATACACATACATGATGCAGGCTTCACATTAATTGTTTGAAGAAGGAACTTGGAGTTTCACTGTACAGACTGGGTGACTGATACCTCAGAAAGGTTAAGTGACTTGTGTTGCACAGCCAGATTTTCACAGTGAGTCTGAGGATAAAATGTCCCCTGGTTTTATAATGTAGAGTAGGAGGCATTGGTGTCTTTTCACCTAGGCTAATCCGTGCTCAACTCTAAGAAGCTTCCTGTATTTCCTAGAAATAGAACTATATAGCAAATGTCCTTCAGAACCAGAGCAGAGTGATGAGCACCGTAAGTAAAATTTTAGGTTACTTTTCTTTTTAACTTGGCTTTTCATGAGCCATATTGAGAACAGTTCAAGAGAGATTCCTCATGTGCCCCAAAATCATTTCTTTTCCTTCTAAAATAGAAATGTGGCCATTGGCTAATATATATTATACATTATGTATGTATATTATATATAATCAATATTTCTACAATTTTATTCTTTATCAATGTAAATGATCATATAACCATCAGTCCAATGAAATAATGAAATATTAGTTTTGTTAGTCTTGGTGGAACACCCTTTCATTATATAGCAGCATAAAATACTTTATGAATAATTGTTAGTGGCTAAATGCTTGCTAATGTATTGTTGAAGTTTTATTGAATACTTTATCTGGACTACCCTATGACAGAACAGAAAAGAAGAGCTAGATAATGTCTTTCCATCAAAAAAAAAATGCAAAGCTAGCTATGGACCAAATTTCTCAAAGGAGAACTCCAGCGTTGTCTAAATGAAGAGAGAGAGGCTGGAAAAAGGAAAAGCACAGAAAGAAGGAGAACGAAAGAAGAGGTTGCGTCACACAGTGTTCGTTGCCTTATTATATTTTTGGTGTTTTTGTTATCTTAATGTATGAGTACGAGATTTAGTAAAGGATGGTGAAGAAACACGGTGGAATTCTCTTGGAAATGAATGTAGTGCCGATACACACTAGAGACACACCAGTCGCTAGACACCTAGAGAGCCGTGGTGAGCTGGGGGATGGGGCGTCTGCGGTTCCTGGTGTAAGTCCTCCGCTGAGTGAGAAGCCCCAGGGCTCTGAAGGTTAGCGAGTTCAAGGAGCTGGCCAGCACAGCACAGCCTCGGGGACGGGAATGTATCCCTGGGTCCCGTCCCTGGTCATTCCGTTATTTTGGGTTTTTTGAGAAGAAAAATGTCTGCTCCTATAACTGGAGCATCATTGGCGACGTTGTTTGTTTTCTTCCTCTGCCACTTCATTTGCTCCAGCGCTGTAGGCCCGTGGGAGGTGGGGAGCTAGCTGTGAATTACTGAATGGCATGTTCTTGAGGAGGAAATGAGTAGAGCAGTTTCTTCTGCATTAGCAGGAACGGGCTCAGCCTTGCTGCCTTGCTTCTCTACTGCACTGCTGAGGGGATGTGATCTAGGAGTCACAAGTGATGGGATAACTAGTGACACAATAGAACAAATCACTAGCAGAAAACAAATGTGTACAAGATGTGAAAGATGCTTTTATACTCGAACAGCAAGAAACCCATTAAATGAAATAGATTACATGTTGCCAGGGTGATGACT
Source organism: Hipposideros armiger (assembly GCF_001890085.2). NCBI lineage: Eukaryota > Metazoa > Chordata > Mammalia > Chiroptera > Hipposideridae > Hipposideros > Hipposideros armiger. Next base: position 2,087,782 of record NW_017731668.1, on the reverse strand, counting down.
CACTGTCCTACTGAAATAGACAATATTTTGGAGTGAAGGAAAAGATTGTGTGGTACAACACAGAGACACTCAAAATAATGAAAAGATTTTCTCCTTACTAGCGTGTGCACATTCAAATTGAAATATAGAGGCTGCAAACAACACTTGACCAAGTACATATTAAAAATGCTTTAAAGTATTGCTACTTAGAATAGCCACTTCTAGAATATGTTTATAAGTAGCAATAATCTCTAATGAAGACCAAAATCCCAAGAAGAGGCATTTCTTATTTATTATCACCATCCTATGCTTATTTTAAGGAATTAAGGTTAAATTTCAATGTGTTTATGGCAAGTGCTTGGGAATACAGTTAAGCAATGGTCCTCGATTCCTTCATTTATTCAATAAATATACATCCAATGACTTCTATGTGCCAAGCATTAGACACAAAAATGAATAAGAGACATATCCCTAGTATGATGGGCCTATGACCTAGTACAATAATAAGTTAATATTTATTAAATACTTTCAGAGCCAACATTTCATGTGTACAATAATACAATTCTCACAATAGTCTTATGAAATAGGCATTCTTACCATGTTTTGTACATGAGGAAAATTAGCATCAATGGTTGAGTAACTTGCCCAAAGTTGCAAGCTAAAGAATAATTGAGCCAAAGTTCAGACAAGATATGAATGACTTACCCTGATCTCTTATTTTTTCCCTTTTTATAATTGATTGGGAGACATTGGTTAATCAGTTTATATAGGTTTCAAGCATACAATTCTGTAATACATCATCTATATATTGCATTGTGTGCTCACCACCCAAAGTCAAATCTCCTTCTGTCACCGTATAATTGGCCTCCTTTTCTCTCTTGTACCTCCCCCTCTCCCCTCTTACCCTCTGGTAACCACTAAACATGTGTCTGTGGCTATGGTTTTTGGTTGTTTGTTTGTCTTGTTTGTTGCTTTCAGTTTTATATCCCACATACGAGTGAGATCATATGGTTCTCGACTTCTCTGTCTGATTTATTTTACTTAGCATGGTAATCTCAAGATCCATCCACGTTGTCGCAAATGGCACTATTTTACCTTTTCTTATGGTTGATCTTTTTTGACTGTGCCTTGACACTCATTCCCATATACTGTTATTTGAGAAGGAAATGATAAATACCATCCTTGACCTCGGGAATTCTTCTGTATTTTATTTTTAGTTTTCTGAAATCACTTGCTCTTTGTGGACACAGCTGATTTCCCTTCAGACCAGCCTCCTTCTTTCCTAGACAGCCTGTGAAGTTAACGGGATAAAAAAGGCCAAAGTCTCACTCACATAACTCACCAAAATAAAAAATCTGAAGGATACCCTCCAGTAATTATTCCTCATTTTTACCTGATTCTTTTTCTCTCTGGTCAGTGCTGCTTCCTCTACACTCAATACCAAAACTGCAGCAGCGTCCCTTGCTCATAAACTTGAATATATTTATTATTTAGAGTTCTCAAATTATAACAGTTTATTAATTGGTAAATTGAACTATTTAAAATCTAATAATTACTGCCACATTACATTTCGCATGCTTTATAATCTGCAAAATGTTTGCAAATATATTATCTAAGTTAATCTTTACAAAAATATATTTTTTTGACAGCAGTTTTGGAATAGTTTGTGTATTTGTTTTTTCTACCTTTGTCCTCATTAAAGAAACTCATTCTAATTTATGTGCATAACTTAATGAGAGGAATTAGGAACTAACAGGTCAAAAAAATGCTTAAATATATACATTTTTGAGAGAAACTTTAGAATATATAAACAATGTGTACAGGTTTCAATAATTTTCATTTAGGTCTATATTTAGATACTAATGAAAGTATACATCATCAAAATAAAAAGCTAAAAATCCTTCCATCTATCATATAATTGATTTCCCTGCCTCCTGAATTTTTTTTATTCACTTCTATTTACCTGTTTCTTTTTATCTCTGATATGTCTCATTTAATTAAAAAATTAAATTAAAATTTAAAAGTCCAGACTTAATGCAATCTATAAATGTATAGTACTCACCTTCTCACATAGGACCAAGAGAAATAAATTGGTCATAAATTAATCCTGGCATTTAAAAATTATCTGTTGAATATTTTTCCTCTTGCAAAGATATTTTAAATATATCCTGTTGCTAATTTGACAGATTTCTACTACTTTTTCTATGAATCCAACTCAACTTTTCCCCAAAATAAATGATTGTTCACTGCAGAATAATGTATACACTAAAAGGAAAAAATATGTTTATATTGGCCCATGTAGTACCATTAAATATATTTACCAGTCTCTGCAAATGCTAGGAGTCTGGCAAATCAGGGTAGGGAGTGAGGTGGGGGTAAACACGGTCTTAAAATTCATCACAATTAAAAAAATAAGTAGGATCCCACATTTATACTGAACATTATAGCATTAGGCATTTTCCTTTCAAATTGCTTTCAGGCTCTCTTAATTTTTATTTTTCATCCAACTCTGTTATGAGATTTCCCTAGGCTATTTTATATTCTTTGAAAGCATGAATTAATATATTTTCAAATTGACACCCTCATTGTGTCTTAATTAAATAAGTCTCTTTCTAGGGCCGGCTGAGTGGCTCAGTTGGTTAAGAGCTCACTCAAGAGTGTGAGCTCTGAGCAACAGCTGTTCAAGTCCCACCCCGAGCTGAGCTACCGCAGAGCTGCCAACAGGTGGCAGGATGGCTCAGCTAAAAAAAAAAAATTCTCTTTCTAAGGCCCTGGGACATGTTGCTCTCAATGAGTTCTAGTAAGAAGGAGTTGGGTTCTGAAACCACCAAATGACTTAAATCAAGGAGTGCAATACCTCTACCATAATGCCCTGCCTACCACAGTCAGATCCATTCCCACCATGATGTATTTCACAATGCTTTTGATTAAAATGATAAACGCATTTTCAAATTTAACAGTATATAGATCCAAACAACTATCTCATTGCACTGACATGTGTACACTTGTGTTCCTACTGATCTGTGAACTTCTTAAGGATAGCACAACCATGTCTTTTTGAACCTTTATTTATATGGTTGCACACAGAGATAGATTTACCATGAAAATGATGGAGCTGAAGATGTGGGGCCCCTCACTTACCTGAGGGTATTCCAAGGCCCTGGTGAAACCTCACATAATGCGGTCACAAGTTTTTGCAAAACCCATAAAAACAAGATATTCTAACTAGTTCCTACATAATTTTGTAGCTTAGTTTGTATTAGTAATTTTGTCTTTTTATCCTTATTATTATTTTTTAATTTATTTTTTAAGATTTTTATTGGGGAATTGGGTACATACAGTAGCCCATGGCCACCCACTGCCACAGGGGCTGCAGCCTACTCCGTCACCAGTGACTCATGGCAGCCCAGCTCCAGGTTGAGCTGTTGTTCAGCATCTTAGCTGTAGAGTGCAGTGTCACTGGCCCTCATATGTGGGATCTGAACCGGGGCCCTCTGGTGTCCCAAGCCAGCTCTTAACCAATGCGCCACTCGGCCGGCCCTGTCTTTTTATCTTTAAAGATGGCTCTCTAACTTGTAATGATTTGGTCCCATGAATTCTACATTTCCCCTTACTGACATATAAGGAATAATTATTTACTTTTTGTTGGATGGTAAATGAAAGAAGTAAAGAGAAATGACTGTATTATTCATCAATATATTTTAACACTTAAAAAATGAACATTTCTGGAAAAATTTTCCATAGGCCACAAATAGGTAATGCTAATTATAGCACCCTACATAAGGTCTGAGTTTACAAAGCTCTCACAAACATATATTTAATTGGATTGACTAGCCCTTTAGATAAATTTAATTTTCAGTTAAAATGATTGATATTGAAATGTTTACAACTGTGTTATTTGTAGAAAAGGTATTAATATTAATATACTCAGTTGTTAAAGAGTTAGAAACTAAAAAATACAAATCTATTGACTTTCTCATGGTCATACAGTGTCAATGCTAGGAGGTAGCTGAAGTCCTAATACTAAATTACAAAACATGGGGCTTACAAGTGTATTTAAATGAACTAAATCATATTCTACAAGCAAGGATATACACTAAAATAGAATTGATAACATTGTTGACCCTAAGTAATTAACACTTTTTCTCTTCCTTCCCCTCCCCTCCACTTCCTTCCCTTTTCTTTCCCTTTCTTTTCTTTTCCTTCTTTGCTTGATGCAGGTGTTTAATATTATCCAACTGCCATAAAGCTAAAGCTTCTCTTGAAAATTGAACCTAACCTCTGCTGAACACAAGATGAAAATGTGGCTGCTGGTTAGTCACCTTGTTATAATATCTTTTACAACCTGTCTGTCAGGTAAGAAATATCCTTTGCATAATCTCCATAAATTATGTCAGTAAAGTCAGTATGTGTGTTCACATCACTAAGTCTGCTGTAGAAAGTTAGAATTAATATTTTCTTTTGACACCTGGGTCAGACAAGTAAATCAATATATATTAAGGTTGACCCTATTTTTTTTTTAACTTTCAATTAAAATGTCACAAGATTTAGTCAATGTTATATAGTGGTATGCTGGTAAATGTTTAAAATTTGGATCTCTGGGAGGGAAACAAAAAATCCTTACCTTGTACAATTTGTCAATTCTTGTGGAGTAAATATTCCTCTGATGGACTGTTTCAGCTGGAAATCGTTTAATAAGGTTTGGAAAAGATATTTAACAACTCACCATTATGTAGCATTTTCACTATGCAGATATTATAGACTTAAATAACCTCATTAGCATAAATAAAAGTAAAATGATTAAAAATACATTTTTTAAGCTTTATTACCTTTGTTATTTATTTATTTGTAAGTTAATATATTTTAATTTTTATTAATGGCTGGTCAGTCTTTTTTTTTTTTTTTAAGCCGAGCCATCCTGCCACCTGTTGGCCACTCAGTGGCTGCTCAGCTCGGGCCTGGAATCAAACTGCTGTTGCTCAGAGCTCAAACTCTTGAGCGAGCTCTTAACCAACTGAGCCACTTGGCTGGCCCTAGTGTCTGGTCAGTCTTATAAAAACAATTTTAAAATGCTCTACAATATGTGCAGGCACATTAAGAACAAAGCAGTTTTAAGTATGCTATAGTTTTAGGATATACAAATACTGTATTTCTATCTTTCAAAGACAAGTATGAAAGATTCAGAAATATTTTCTACAAGGAGAGGTACTTCATATTTTTATCTGAAGCAGCATGCTTTCTAACAACCAATTTTTCTAATATCTTCATCTAAATTACTTTAACTCAGTGAGTACTTGTTGAGTTGCTATGAGTTCAAGATGTAAATGGATTTCATCCTATCATTTTTTTTTAACTGAGCCATCCTGCCACCTGTTGGCAGCTCAGCAGCTGCTCAGCTTGGGTCGGGAATCGAACTGCTGTTGCTCAGAGCTCAAACTCTTGAGCGAGCTCTTAACCAACTGATCCACTCGGCCGGCCCCATCCTATCATTTATCAGTCTCCATTGATTGCTTTAATGATGAACCTGATGGACATCCTATTGTGTTTCATATTTATTATTAAAGAAATTAAAACATGTTATTTTATTTTATTTTAGGGAGTAATTTTTATTATAATAACTTAAGAATCCAGAATATATAATAATTTTATCAGTACTTAAGAATTTTAATGACATTGATATAGCTAAAGAAATTATACGCACACATGTAATTGTATACACATATATATTATGCATATATATACATATATTATACAAATATAATAAAGAAATTTTTGTGGTAGGTTTTGTGGCTGTCTTATTTTTATGAATAAAACAAAAATAATCTTATTAGTACTGAAAATACATATTAATTCTGTTGACTGTAAATTTTAGTGCTACAACTATAAAATGCAAAGACAAGAAAAAAGTATCTATAAAGATGTGATGATACTTTAACCTTAATAGGAAAGGGCCAGTAATTGCATTTCATTAACTAGTGTCTCAGTATTTGAGTAATGTTTGAAATTACAAATCAAAGAACTGCTTTGGGATTACATTTTTTTTTCTTTCATTTTTAGAGTTTACATGGCACAGAAGGTATGGTCATGGAGGTAAGTTGATGAAAAGGTACATTTTAAAAATAACTTTCCTCAAATGATCATATTTTCATCTGTTTTAAGCTACTAACTCGATAAACTTAAAGGCAAATGGTTAATGTTAGATCACTTGGAAATATTGTAAGATGGTTTATCTGGGGGAGAGCATGTTTAATTGCCAAAATAAATGAATGGATATGTCACAATCAAATATCTTATTAGAGGTTTGTTTGCAGCAGATGGAAAATATTCAATGTGGCTTGTATTTTTTCCTGCATGCTGCATAACAATCCTATGCCTCTGAATTTTGAAACAATATTTTGAATATTGTTAAAACATAACCTTTTGATTATTATAGTTTCAGGTGTACAAAACAATGTAATAGACATTTCACCCCTCACATAATGATAATTCCCCTCCCCCAATGTATTGTCCCTTTGATATCCTACATTTATTACAAGTCCATTGACTCTATTCCCTATGCTGTACTCCAATTCCTGTGACTATATATATATATATATATATATATATATATATATATGAAATTATATTTGACATACAATATTATTCAGCTTCAGCTTCAGGCATACAGTGCAGTGGTCAAGCCTCTACACCATCCATGAGCTTCCTGCTTTACTGCAAGAGAGAGAAATAAAAGTAATGACCTCATAAAGCTCATTTCAATTAGGAATCCAAAGATGTTGCAAAATTTATTGTTTATTATTATTGACTATAGTTAGCAATCCTGCTAATTTAGACTCTACTTTAACCACTGAACAGAAATAGAAGCAGTATGGTACAGTGGGGAAAAAAAAAAGCCTAGAGCAAGACCAACATAGATTTGCACATTCAGGCTGGGATTCACAGCTGTGTGATCTTGTGCAAATTATTCAACTTTTATGATCCTCAACTTTCCAATATGTAAAAATCACAGGATTCTTGTGAGGATTTAAAACTAAAAAAAAAGAATGTGACAATAGCTTTTAGCACAGTGACTACATGATAGGCATTCAATGAATACGGTAAAACTGGTAACTTATGAAAGCCGTGCTTGGTGGTAGGACAATGAATACTCAGGTAGAATCACAACCATTGCCACAGCTTGCATGAGGAAGCAAGGATATCAACACCAGAATGGGTCAGTAGAACTTCCACTTGTAGATGGCTATGAGAATTAAGAGATAGGAAAGTCTTAGCCTGAATTCCACAAAGCCGTTTTTGTTTCCACCTTGTGAGTTGGGAATCACTACATGGATGCTATATAAAGGTCAGTGAGCTATCTTCCCTGACGTCAAGAACCTTAGTATATAATAGGGAATAGGTAAAGCAAGTAGGTAACAAATTCATAACAAAAATATAATAAGCACTTTAAAAGAATACCTTTGAGGAATTAAGGGTTATTTAATGATGGAGGTAGTAGGTAAGGGAACTTTGTGAAGTGTTTCAAGTGTTAAAAATGGAGCTAATTCTTAGCAGAAGTGGAACAGATAAAAGTACATAGGTGAGGAAATATGGGCTGTGTTAGGTCAGTATTTCAAACAACACTGCAGTATGTTAGTAGGAATTACATTAAAAAGGACTTCACTGTCAAATAAATTTGAGAAAGACTAGTTCCTTAAAGTGTAACACTTTATTATTAATTTTAGATAATGAGTATTTATACTGCTTATATAATAAGTATACTACATGTATTAGTTTTCTAGGATTGCTATAATTATGATAAAGCACCACAAACTGGGTGGCTTAGAACAACAGAAAATTGTCCCACAACACTAGAGGCCAGAAGTCCAAAACCAAGGTGTTATCAAGGCAATGTTCCCTCCAGAACCTGTAGTAGAAGGCTCCTTTCTTGCCTTTTCCAGCTTCTGCTGCCCCCAGACATTCTTTGGCTTGTGGCGACATAGGTAGGCAGACATGGTATAGGTGTGGGGAGACACCCAGACAGTTATGCAAAACACAGTGTCTAGAGGCTTGCACAGTGGACCATGGGTCATGGAAGTGGCTGCTATCAAGAAATGTGATAGGCTCTTCTTGGGCAGGTAAAGTCATGCAAAGGAAAATTTAGTTGACTTAACCTTTCTGATAACCTGAACTTAGTCTTTGTTCTGATAATTGATTGCTGCATGTTCTTGAGACCAACTCCTTTACATTTTAGTCGTGGTAAATTATTACAATTTTCCTATTACCCAGGGTCCTAAAGGATTAGGACACTGGAGTATTCAAAGCCCAAGCCCTAAATGCCCTTGTTCTGTTATCAGTGGGAAAAGTTGACAGTGAAGAGAAGACACTAACTGTCTGGAAGAAGAATGCTTTGAAACAATTTAAATATTGTCTCATTTAGAGAGGTTATTGTATTTCAAGAGAGCATGTAGCACGCTTCCCACCCTATAACCACTGTAGCATTGTAAATATTGTAAAATTTCAATATTAGACTGTTCAAAGTTTGCTTTTTTCTTATATATTTTTTTCTGAGACTTTTCTTACAATAAATACACTTATGCAAGATTATGTTTGATAACAAATTGAAATGACATATGACAGAATGAGAAATATAATTTGTTTCAAAATGGATAGAAAATGAATAAAAAGTAACCCTTAAGCACGAATCATAATTATACTTCCAATTTCCAGAAATAATGTAGAATAGCAAGACAGTGGACCATCTCATAGTGAGAGGTGAAGTGATCCCAGCTTAGATCATACAGCTTCATTGTAATAATTGTGAAACTGAGAATGGTACTGAAAAAAGCAGTGGCTTTTGCATGTTACATTTGTAAATCTGACAGCGAGTATTCATATATGATCTCTTTCTTTCTTGTTAGTCTTATTGATCAAATTTAAGAAATGAACTTACTTCTGTAATAGATGACACCCATAGTGTAGACAAATAACTGAAGTTGCATTAAGAGCAGATCAAAAGAGTGATTTTAGGTGTTGTCCTCAATTAGCTTTAGAAGTCATCTGTAATTTTGTTCTCCTTTTTAGAAGAATCTATCCACTAAGAACATGAGCATATATTTTTAAAATAATATATCTTTAAAACATAATACCTATTTGTTTTCTTTTTTATTTCTGGTGTCCCTTAACCCCATGATAACCCCAAAGCATCATAGTTTGTCATCTCATTTTTAAATGAGTCTAGAAAAAAAGCAATAGATGACTTAAGTTTTTGTTGGTGGAGAGTATAATGCTTTCATCAATGGATCCGTTGCTGAGTCTTGTGTTATATTCTCCCAGAAAGTTATTTTTCCTTCATCTGAGCATCTTAGTTGAGCCAGCAGAGTGATGACCCCAGATTCTGTTCCAGGGGGGTACGAAGTTTACCTTAAGAGGTTCACACTGAGAATGCCAATGCCATGAAAAAGCTTGTTTTGAGTAATTTATCTTTTAAGGGATCAAGCATGTTCTCAAAATTAAATGTATAGAGTAATTGCTAAACCACCTAATAGAATATGTTAGTTTTTTCAGGCTTGAAAATTTTAGAAAATCAAGGGGCATATATTGAAAAATAATACTCACCAGAACACTAATGTGATGTGAACTGTGTGTCTTGCTCTGCTTTTTGGTCTAGAAAATGGGCAAACCGAAATATTGTAAATGTAATATTTTTCTCAACGTGAAAAATAAATTCAATATTATGTTGGAAATTAGCTTCATATTTTTATCACCTAAATGGTTCATTGTCTGTTCCTATAAAGGGCAGATGGAAGTGGAGTATTAGGAAATGTATACATATATTTTTTTGAAAAGCACTTGTCATTAAGAAGAAAAATAGCATTCATTACTGACTATAAACTAGGTACACCACTGTCTTATACATATTGTCTCAACATGATGATCACAATAATCTAATGAGGTAGATTTTATTAATATCCCTATTTAATTAAGTATAATATTGAGGTTTGGAGATATTAAATAATTTTTCCAAAGGCACTGCTAAACACTACTAAGGCAAGATTTAAATGACACAATGAAACTGCTTGTTAAGGGAAGCTGGAACAAAGCTCTCATCCTCAAGATTGATGTTAGAGAAGACAGAATGCCTGGGTGACATTTGCCTTAAACTCTCTTTTAAAATTCAATGAGAGAAGTTGACCCATAGCTTTGATCTAGCAGAGCAATTAGAATGATCCCATGTAAGAATATGTCTTCTTTCTGTTCTCACACGATGGTGTTAATTCCTTTGGGACTATGGCTCTTAGCTACGTTCTATAAATGCTATTATTACACTGATGACATGGAATAATTCTCTTCTCCTCCTGCTGTGAGGTGTCACCCTTTCCATCCAGAGAGGATATACGTGTCAGGTACAAGCACTTCTCAACATGCTAATTTTGTGATAGATTTTAAGCCAATTGGACAGTTCCCATATTCGTGTAACTAGTTTATTGATTATTCTAAATGTTATTAAGTACCAGTGCTGGTCACATATTTGGAAAAGTAAATAATAAACAAGAACTGACTGAGGAAAGGGACTAATTCCCCAGAGCACTTAGAAATTCATTTATTCTTTTATTCAAAACTTGTTAAGCACCTAGCTCTAGACTGCTAGACAGCCTGCTAGGAGAGAGGTATAGACATTATGGACATAGCCACCCGTCTCCACGCATTTCCAATCTAGTGGAAGGAAAGTTCCATCAAGAATCACAGCAGGGAGGTTAAATACAATAACCTGGATAGGGAGTTATGAGAACACAAATGAAGCTAGGAGCGGTGAGAGGTGGCTACCTGAAGGAACTCACTCTATGGCTAAGTTGTAAAGGATGTATAAATTCTGATAGGAGAAGAAAAGTGAGACGGTGGTGGTTCCAGAAAGAAAAAAAGCATGCGCAAAGGCTCAGAGACATGAATGCGTGACTTGTTTGAGGAGCTAAGTAGTTAAGCACGGCAACACAGAGTGCTTTTGGAGAAATGATGAGAGATGGGCAGAAAATAATTTAGAATAAAGAACCTAAATGTTTTCCTCAGGATTACAGAGGCAAATATCTTTTGTTTGAATGAAGATGGAGATTCTGGCTTCTTTTTCCCAAAACACTGTTTTAATGCATTCATTTTTTTTTTGACTTATGAAACAGCACAATATAATTTTTTTTATATAGTTTCTGAGGAAGACAAAGGATTTGGACCAATTTTTGAAGAGCAACCAATTAATACCATTTATCCAGAGGAATCATCGGAAGGAAAAGTTTCACTGAACTGCAGGGCACGAGCCAGCCCTTTCCCCGTTTACAAGTAATGTACCTCACTTCTCTTTTCAGAATGGAGTGTTGAGCTAAAGATTACAGGTCAGGCTCTAGGATCCTGTACCCATAGAGAAAGCTAAAATATAAGGCTTTCTACAAAGTCCAAGGACATTAACAAAAATATTGGCTTACAAGTTATTTTTTAAAAGTTGTTTAATGCCTAAATAGATAGAACTTTTCTTAAATATATGTAAATAATTTACTTAATATTTCCTGCACAGAAATTGCCAGTGCCATTTTATATTATCCATTTATTTAATTGTCTAATGGAAACCATGCTATTAAACATGCAAAAGGCTTCTATGAAATCAATGCACATTCGAGGATACAATGTTCTTGTATATATTGGCCTGGGTAGCTCACACCTGCAGATGATGGATACTATTTTTATATTAACTACATTTAAAGAGCTTGCATAGATAATTCCAAAGAGCATTAGTTTTTTCAGTAGTGTCAAATCTATATTCTAGACAACACAGAAAATCTCTTAAATGTCTCTACCTATTGGAAAATCTATATAAACATATCTTTGTTTTTCTGGGGCACCTATTTATGCTATTAAATATAGCTTTATAAAAAGCAATAATTGATTTTCCTGCTTCAGATGTTTCACAAAAGTACACCAATAGTTTCTAGCAGGATACAAAGAGTAAGAGTCCAAAATTAACCAAATACCAATGGATTTGATTTCACCTGTGAAATGGTTCCATGAAGACAAAACAAGTGATTGATGGGGAAATTGGGGCTCTAGTGTATTAATGTCACCTGACTTAATTGAACATTGTCATTCAACAAGGCTGATTTTAATAGTAGATTTTTTTCCCTGAATAGAAAAATAAATTTTTATTGTTATAAAAAGTTGTTATTAAAGAGAATCCCCCCCCCATTTAATTCTAATTGAACTCATTTTCTCTTGCCTCTGGCTATAATGATATAGTTATTCTTAAAATAAAATTTGAATTTAGATATAAAATCACTATTTCTTTTAAATTATTTTAATTGTTTCAATTTCATGCATGGAAGTGCAATATAAGTAGATATTTTATAAATTATAAATAACACATTTCCTGTGAATATGTTTGATGGGCTAGACTTATTTCTACCCTTAAGCCATACATAATAGAAGTTTATGTACATAATCATGGACATGGGATAGTATAACTAATAGGGACTGCAGAGGAGATTTAATCCAAGCACATAATTTAACAGGAGAGGAAGTTAAATCCTGAATAATTAACTTGCTCCAGAGCTAGTAAATCACAGATCCAGGACTCATACACAGGTTTTATGACTTTCCAAGAAACATAATTTTTTCTGTATGTCTCTATCTAGATAGGTTGATAGCATCTCAAAAGCTATTTCAGTGATCCTACTCTGTGACACTCTGTCCTTGACATTCATACACAGCACCTTAGCACATCAGCCTCCCTGCTAGAATGGAGGTGATGAAACAGAAGAGGTTGTCACAAGTATTGTTCTGAAACTTGCTCTCCTTGCCACACCCTACTATCACCACCCCACAGATAAGGAAGCAAAGCTTTGTATAACTGAAATTTTATATACATTGATTAGCAAGTCCTTATGTGTTCTTATCAAAATTAAAAAAAAAAAAAGAAGCAAAGCCTTGCTTGGCGAATACATCACCAGCTCCCTCCCACAGGCTGCACCAGCACTGAAGTTCCCACGACAAGGGTGGCCTGACTTCCCACATATGAAGGTAGAGAGCTGGAGGAGACAAGTAGATGTTTAATTCTGTTATGAAGGTTGTCTGCAATGTACCACAAAATAAGGGAAAAGAATAGCTCATAATGCCATTTGTCTGATGGAAAAGAACACTTGAAGTTTTAAAAATTTGTTTAATATTCAGAGCAAGCCATACTAACCTTGGTAATCATTCAATTCATCATCCACATTGTAGTTTTATTTATTTTATTATATTGCATGTTCTGTGATAATCTGTTATTCATGACAATACCCTGAAAAGTACAATAAAAAACTTTACCTTCCATGTGTCAGCGTGAAGGCTTTCATCATCTTGCCTTGTCCCCGAAAATAACAAGGACCCCAATAAAAGTTGCATATAAAGCTCTGTGAAAGGAATTACAACAATGGTGGGTGTTCCTGAAAATAAAATAGACCAGAGAACATACCCAAACGCAGCAAAACTTAATCATTATATTACATCAAAAGCAAAATCAGATCTACAGGGAGGAAGTGAAGGCAATAAACAAAAATTTGGAGTCAACATTATGGGCAAAAAATAATTATAACAGTTGGAACTCCCCAAGAAGGAAATCCATTCATTGCCTTAGCAAGTGCTAAACAACTTGACATTGGATGATTCAGGCAGCGGCAATATTACCATCAACTGCAGCGATGGGAGGATTCCACTGTGTTGGAATTTGGTAGCTTTTCAAAATGCAAGACACAGTTTTCCTTGCCTGCTTTAGAGTACCTCCTACATTGTAAAAATTCAAATGAAAAATGTTTCAGTAATTTGATTTATTAAAAGATTCTAAAACCATTAAGACTTTTTGGCAAAATCTTGACCCAAATCAGAAATGTGCCAGCCAATAAGCAGTGCAAAAGATAAGAACATGACTCTTATCTTTTAACATTGTGGAAGACATGGAACCGTAGGAAAAACCCTGATACAGAATGATTATAAAAGTATGTAGGTGTTCAGCTTAAATGAAAAAGTATTCTCCACATGCATTCTTTTCATCATCTCACCAAGAAAGTTGGATTTCTGCTTCTAGTTAATTTATTTATAACACATTTCCCGTAATTATACCTGCAATATTATATTTGTGGCTTGGAAACCAAGATCCAATGAACTTTTACCCTTTTCCAATTGTGTGATCGACCTCTAGTGGTCAAAATGTGACAGTTACTTGAGTAAACTGATTCCAATTAGTTTGTTTTATGGAAAAATTACTTTGATATTAAAATCAAATATTGGTGTAGTATTTTATATTTTATTTCTGTTGGAGCAATGCTTTTAATATTTTATACACCATACCTGTGTATGCATGAATCTAACTAGTGCTTAGATGGGTGTCATTTATATTCAATGTATATCTGCTCAGAAACCAATTTATGTAGAAAATTCAATGAGATACTTGTCCTTTTGGATACTTCATGAAAAAAGAAGGAATATTTCATGCACTTGAGCATGTATCTCTCTGTGCCTGAGCTAAATTGTAAATCATGAGCCCAGAGATACAGGATTATGAGGTGTGAAGAAATACCTCACTGAGTCATCTATTTAATTGTCTGAATTCGCAAGGAGCTGTGCCCCTATTATTTTAGAATGATGTTAGTACAATGTTTGAAGGCTTCGTGAACTTTGATACGATATTTATTTCTTTTTCTTATAGGTGGAGAATGAATAATGGGGATATCGATCTGACAAGTGATCGGTACAGCATGGTAGGAGGAAACCTTGTTATCAACAACCCTGACAAACAGAAAGATGCTGGAGTATACTACTGTTTAGCATCAAATAATTACGGGATGGTCAGAAGCACTGAAGCAACCCTCAGCTTTGGATGTAAGTGATTGTAACTTTAACAAGCACAAGTGTATTTAGGTGAAGTAAAACTTACATGTTATCTTAAGAGTTCAGCAAAAAGAGAAATGAAGAAGAAAAGAAAGTGAGAGAAATTCTCTGTAAATGAGGTGTATCTACATGATTAGTGAGCCTGAATTGTGTGGAGAAGAAAAAAATTTCAGAAAAGCAAAGCGTCATGAGGGGTATTATAAATTCACTTGAAATAGTGAAAGACAGCATTGGAAAATCTACTACGGCCGTGTTGTGAAAGATCTTGAATAAGTTTCTAAAAATTAACATCAGTGGAAATACATTCTCAATTGGGGGTGATATCACCCCCAAAGGAGCGAAAAATTGGTTCTGGGTTGCAGGAGAAACCATCTTAGATATTACAGCATAATGGTTTGTGGATCTCCAAAATTCAGTCCTACCTGACAAAATCTCATTCCTTAGTGTTTATATTCTCTTATTAGGAATAAATTAAACTATATTTAATTAAATCATTTATATTAAGTTTAAATTAAATAAAATATTCTCTTTGGGGGGACAATAATGAAAAATATTTTGAGAAACATTGTGCTAAACTAAAAGCCAGAGGTTGTTCCAAAAAATAACTTGTGCATTGGAAGAGGCATTGGACTAGATATTCTCCAGTATGTGATTTTATGTCAGCATTTAAGTCTTTTGCTAAATGGATTACAGGATTAAAATGATGTTTTAAGAGGACCTATGTAGTAGTGATTACCAGGAGGCAGAGACACAGTCAGGGAGAGCAGTGAGATTAAATTGGTGTGATGACAGTGGGACTGTAAGTAATAAACAATACTTGAAGAAATAATTGACAAATTAAATTGAACTGAAAACAAAAAGATCTTAACTAAATATATTTTTTAAGAAAAGTCTAGTCAAAGGCAAGAAACAATCTGCTCTCTTTAAAAATGAGACGGAGCAAGTAAAACCAATTTCAAGGATGACAGGAAGCATTTAAATGGTTGCTTCACATGCAGAAGTTATGGTAACATTAAGTTATCCTTGCTGAAATGTCAACTAGGTATTAGAGGATAGGGTGGCATTCAAGTTAGGTAGCAAGACTAGAAATGCAGATTTGAAGGGTTCTCTGGGAAAAGGGAATCTTTAAGGTGATGATTTTTCAGAGATATAAATATGTTGAGATAAATAAAAATTAGATTTTATAATTTGAGTACTGATGACAGATAAGATATAGGAGATGACGCAGGACTAAAACAGAATGAACACCAGTAAAACAAATGACAAATCAAATAGTAGAGTATCCAGAAACCCAGCAAAATGTGAGTTCCATATACATGGAAAAAAGGGTAAAGGAAATGGGAACTGGGGAAAACCCAGAATTTGAAAAGTGCCAAGAGATTGGTGACTTTCATGTTCCTCAAGCAGGACCCTGCCTTTCATCCTTATTCCTTTTCTGCATTGGCATTCTCCCTCAGGAAGGAAAATATGCCTTTCAAGTGAGCCCATTTCTCTAAGTTATTCCTCTTTACTTCCTTTCCTTGGTAGATCCCTGGTGGTCTGTGCCCCTTGTATTTCCAGATACCCTTACTGAGATGCTTCCTAAATGTGAAGCAAAAGTTCAGGGTATCTGTAATCTTCAGGGCTGTCAGAATAGTGATGTAGATGGCTACCCATGTCTGAAGTTACCCACAGAGCTCCTCTGTAGTGTATGTAAATCCAGCCTGTAAAAATGGGGAATTGACCTAGATAGGTTTCACCAAACCAACTGAGGAGTATCATATTCAAAAGTGAATTAGTAGCTGAAAGGTAAACTTCAAGGAATGTATCTTGCTAGTGACCTGACAATGAATGTTTCCTTCTTGCTCTCATAATTAGATCTTGATCCTTTTCCACCGGAGGACCGCCCTGAGGTCAGAGTGAAAGAAGGGAAAGGCATGGTGCTTCTCTGTGATCCTCCGTACCATTTTCCAGGTAACTTCAGTTCCTCTGTGACTGTAAGCATTTATGGAAGGAATTGGGCAAGTTTTTACTTTCTTAACAATAGTGGTACATTTATAATCAAATTAATTTCAATATTTGCATAACCTTGGATCAATTACTAGTGGTTATAGAGGCTGTTTTCTTTGGCTCTTTAATCACTTGGCCCTAATTCCAAAGATCTATGATTAGTTACTTTTATAAACAGTTTACATGTTGGATTATGTCCCCATTAAAATTCCTGCCTTACTGGAAAAAATATGGAAGATTTTCTACAAATTATTCCTGAAATAGAGTGATACTGAGAAGTGATATATAATCCATCATTTTTATTAACAATTCAACATCTATAATATACTGTGAACTGTGATTAAACACAAGAAAGGAATGAAGACATAATAAATATTAATCTCTTTTGGAACACCTATCTGCAAGAATAATCATCCAGTTTAGAAAGGGGCTAAATTAAGTGTTTCTGTTACGAGATTCAACCTTTGAATACATGTTTTCAGCAATTTGATAAGGATAACATAAAGGCTGCCAAAGGGCTTTGTAAAAGATGAACACTTCATATACTTTCACTAATTTTCACTTGTTTTATTTATCAAATATCCTTGAAATAATATATACTGACTTTTCATACTAAAAAACTGTTTTGTGTTCTTATAGTTCTAATATTATGCCATAAATTTTACTTTAAATATCTCCATAGAGAATTAATCATAATAGACTGTTATAAATCATTTTGTGTGGAATATATTAGTCTCATATATATATTCTATTGCAATAATATATACATTCTGATTGTTTGTATATCAAATATTGGCAATTGTCTTTATGATAATGATGAGAAAGACTATTCATTGATAAATATAGAAGGAACATATGGGTTCAAAATGCTGCAATAACCATTCAATGAGAGAATAGTTATCTTTGAAAAACTGTCAAAACTGTGAAAAAAAGAATCCTCTCATCTTTATAGCATTTTCCACAAAGTAAATCATCATAAATAGCCAATGACTGCATTTGACTATATCTGTCACTGGATGGGATTCCTTCAATCACTCACAATTTTCTTGTGAGCATTTGCTATTTATCAGGCACTGTTTATGCCAAGGAATACCTCAGTGGGCAACATAGGAAAAGCTACTTGCTCTCAGAGACTTTCTACTGGGAGAGACAGGCACAGACAAGATAAATTGTTAAAAGATATAACGTGGTAGATATTGATGGATAAGCTCTAGGGAGAAAAAAGTACAGGGAAGGGGGAGAGGAAGTGTTGAGGGGATGGTTGAATTTTTAATAAAGGACATCATTGAGAGCGTAGCTTCAAATTTAGGTCTGAAGGAAATGAAGAAGCTAACAATGCACATCTAAGAAGGAAGGATATGCCAGGCATGCGCCCCAGCAAGAAATAAAGGCCAAAAGTAGGACTGTGAAGGAAAACCAAGGCAGCCACAGTGGCTGAAATAGAGGGAATCAGGTAGAAAGCCGTAAGAAATGAAATCAGAGACACAGTACCCTTTTCCTTTAGGGATCGCAGGGTGACTGGTTAAGCTGCCAAAGGGAGCGTGACAGAGAACTATGAAAATCTTAAAGAATTGCTTGGAAATAATAATCCAGAGGAATCTGTTGAGTCCCTGTGAGAACCAGATCAGAGTGTAGCTCTTTATTGCCAAAATAAGAGCCTTATTCTTAAGTTGGAGGGGCAGGGCTGCTACCACACCAGTCTTGGAAAAGTTTTGGCTGTGGTGGGGTGAAGGAAGAGGTGAGAAAGTCAGTTCTTCCTCCCTATTATTCATGTCCTTGGGCAAGTCAGCGAACCTAGCTAAACCTCAGTGTTCTTGTTTCAAAATGGCAATGGCAATTCTAACCTTTGTTTTAATGAGAAATGATAGCTTCTAACATACTGCAATTTTTACTTTGAGTGAATGGCTTATTAGTAGGCTAAATTTTGTTAGCTACACTTACATTTATTAAGGGCAAAGGCCACATCTGTCTTTTTTAGCAGCACATAGAAGGTATTTGGTATTTAAATAAGTTAATTGGAGAATCCACATTGGGCATTAAATCAACCAGACCCATTGCTATGTAGTGCGAGACTTAGTGCAAACATCATCACAGTAATTTCTCTGACCTAGCTTTTGTCCCTTAAAAGTTCAAATATTAAAACATCTCATTCCTCTTCCACATCTCTTATGAGTGGTACACAAAAAAAGTCTTAAATTTTAGAAAAATTGAGTAATAGAGTGATTAAAGACTCACCAAATTCATAGTTAGCCTAGACTTAAAATGTAGCTCTCCATATTCACAGAATTATGGAGTATGCAGATTATTCTGAATGCATTTTGTATGTCATATCTTGAAAATATTGTATGGCTAAAAAACAAAAAATTTTCTATAAGGAAATCTACACTTTCCTTGACTTTTTTGGAATTTAATTGTAACCAGAAATCATGGCAAAAATGCTGAGTTTCTTTTTAAGTGAGAATAGAAAAGACAAATTTCACAATCAGACAAATTAATAGTTTGCTTGAAATTTACTATTAATATCACTTTGGATCAAAGATTATATGGCATTATTTCTTACCCAATTCCAAGAACCCAATTTTAGCAATTTAAACAGTCCCTAAGTTTCTTTTTTATCTTGATTCTTCTGTGGTTTTACCTGACCCTAAATCAACATAAGGATATACAATGAAAAAAAATACAATTCTTCCATAAATGTCTAGAAAGATACGTGTTAACAACGATAACTCTAAGTTGGAGAATTATGGTGGTTTAATATTTTTTCTCTTTTAACTTTATCTGTGTTTTCAATTTTTTTACAATAAAAATATACTGTTTGTATAATGAAAAGTTAATATTAAAACTCTGAATCATATAATTGTCTTCATTCACTTTTCTGGTATTGTACATTGCTGGAGAAGATTACATATCTAATCTAAATGGATTCCTCTGGATTATTATTTCCAAGCAATTCTTTTAGATTTTCATAGTCAGTTCTCTGTCACGCTCCCTTTGGCAGCTTTACCAGCCAACCTGAGCTCCCTAAAGCAAACGCGTAGTATGTCATACTTTTTAGTTTGAAAAGATCTTGAACCTCTACCGTCTTACATCTACAATCCTATCTAACTTAATGAAAGAGATCTCCTCTTATGACATCCCTGGAGGCAGTTATCGTCACATGATCATGATGATTGAAAAGGGATGAACATTTTGTGACTGAAAAACACGCAGTATGCATAGTTCCTTTTGTGCATTACAGCTGTGATGATTCCTGGGGCGTCATTCCTCAAAGCAGAAAGGGGAGATATGGATAGAGATTATGAACAACAGAAAATTAATGAGGAAATTCTATTTTGGGCCACACCAGCCAGTTTAGTCAGCCAAAGGAATTTCCTGTGGTTAAGAGTTACCATCTGATACATTTCCTAATATTTAAGAAAACCAGTAACATGCATTTCTCTGTTTCTGTGGTTTTTACTTTTTAATGTGGCCAGCACAGGTTATATAAAATCATCCTAAATCTATAATTTAAAATAGGAGTACAAAAATGAAAAAGATACAAAGCCACAGCATGGTTAGTAATGTTGATTTTATTTTTTAAAATGCAGCAGGGAAGATGGGTCATGAGTTTTTAATGATCAGACCTGGATTCAAAAACCCCATGTTCTACTTAACAGCCATGAAATTCTAAGCAAGTCATTTAACCTGAGTTATTTAGTGCATCAGAGGAATATTAGTAGTCCATAATTGAGAAATAGGTATAATTGCTTAGCACTATGCTATATTCGCTCAACATATAGTAGCTTTTAGAAAATTTGCACTGTTTGTCTTGGCCTACTTCCAACATTTGCTCTACAAAAGCCAAGAGTAGATTATGTGTTAGCTTATTACTACTTGCATTTGAAGAAGAACTTAATATTTAGTAGATAATATTTTCTTCTAGATGATCTTAGCTACCGCTGGCTTTTAAATGAATTTCCTGTATTCATCACAATGGATAAACGAAGATTTGTGTCCCAGACCAATGGCAATCTCTACATTGCGAATGTTGAGGCATCGGACAAAGGCAATTATTCCTGCTTTGTGTCCAGCCCTTCTATCACAAAGAGTGTGTTCAGCAAATTTATCCCTCTCATTCCACTCCCTGAGCGTAAGTATTTTATTTGTTACAATCTGACCTTGCAAGGTCATCGGCTTATAGCATATTTATGATAATAAAAATAAATATTCTATGGGGAGACTGGCTGGCTGCTCAGTTGGGGCAAAAAGAGGATACACACTTTGAAAATATTGGTCCTTCCTTAACCTTTTCAATTTACGTCATAAGGATGCCCTAAGATGGTAGAGCTCCTAGTGATTGCCTCTAGTTCAGGGAATGCAAAGGGAACTGATCCATTAGCCAAATACCAGTATATTAATTATAAGAGGGATCACTGGCATCTGCTTATTTTCATGACCATTCCCACACCTTAGTAAGTTTACAAAGGAGATAAAATGATTAGATGAAAAATTATCTTATTTACAAATTAAGAAAAAAAAGACAGGTTATTTTGATATTTTCAGGGATTATTTACATGAAGCATATCAGTATATGAATTATCTTTCTACTGTAAGTAATTAACATAGGTGTTACTATGGTGGCACCTCATGCAATGACTATGACAAACTTGACTGTCCTTTTCCCAGGTTCCAGTTCCCTTTTTTAATGTGCCAACTCCTGAGAAAATCAGATCACAGCATATTTGCTTACTTCACATTATTTTTAACGCGGACATGCTGCTACTCATATCACTGAGTTCAAGCTTCTGAGGAAACACTGATTTCACTGTTGACAGATTTAGGCTTGTTTCCTGACTCTACCTTATATCGGGTGTGATAGTGGGGGAAAAGCCATCATATCTCTGTGATTCCACTTTTATTACTCTCTTCAAGATAGTGGTCACATGGTTAGCATTTAATTGATTTCTTTTGACTTTCTGGCTCTTTCGTCTCTTCTCCATCTTAGAAGTGTCAGTGTAAGAAATGTCCAAACCTGTAGAGAATTTTTATGAGTTTATTTGAGCCAAATTGATGACATATGTCAGGGAATAAGATCTCAAATGATCCAGAGGATAACAGTTTTGCAGTTTCTTTTATGTATTTGCAATAAAAGAGGGAACATAAGGAAGTCCACATGAAGGTGAGAGAAAGCAAGGTGAGGATTGGATTACAGGATAAAGAAATTGTGTGCTTTCTTAAGGGTGGTTATTACTTCAGACATCTCAAAGGTGTGTTAACCTATTTTCTCAAGGACAATGAACAGGGCTTGCTTAAAAACCTCTCACTAAAGAAAGTATAGACCAGGCTGTGACTCCCCACCATGACCTGGCTTTTTAGGAATTTATGATCAGATCTCCGGGTGAGGTTCCTTTCCATAGAACCCCTTTCTTTTTCCCCATTGTAGATCCTGTCACCCACTATTTCACCGAGTTGAAAGAAGCCATGATGTAAACACTTCCTTAGTGTTCTTTGTTACTCTTCCCCTGAAATTCAGCACTTCTATTTATGTCTTACTTTCTAATTTGTTGGAAGAAGGGTTATCCTCTTGTTTAAGGTAATCCTTCCAGTGTTCTGGTTCACATCCCATGTGATTCATTTAGGAACTTCACTACATCACTTACTTCTTTTCTTTTCTGAATCTTCAAACTCTCCTCCATTCTTTTCCCTCTGTGTATTCTGTTGTATTCAGTGCAAACAACCTTGAGTCATCAAAACAGCTTCCTATTTGCTAAATCCAAAGGAAGCTTCTTAGTCCTGATTCTGTATGAACTTTCACCGTTTCTCTCTTCTGCCTCTTCTGAGCTCTCCCTTTTTTGCCTCTTCTTCTTGACTCCTCCCTCTCTCTCTTCATCTCCCAGATGTTTCTATGACAAACTCTATGCAGTAGCCTTCACCAGGTCTTTGACTTTCTTATATTTCTTTCTAGTCTTTTTTCTATATTTCTCACCTATTTACACCTTTTCAACAGCAGCCCTATGCAGATGGCTCCGAATTCATATTTCCAAAACTCACTCTGTTTAGTCTTTAATTCTACCTGTCTCCTGGACTTTTCACACAGAAAGTTCTCCAGGATATTAAGCTCAAAATGTTCCAAGCACACCTGGGATCTTCCCTCTAAACCTTTTTTGGTGGTCTTCATCTCATTTAGCAATACACCACGGTAGCATTTTATTTTATTTTATTTTGTCTTATTGGGGAATAAGGAAAGGGGAACAGACAAGTTGCTGTCCTTTTGTTCTTCAGTCTAGTTGTGGAGGACGTTGCTTCACTGGCCCATGTTGGTATTGTGATCATTGCACTCTTCCCGGGTGATGCAGTCACTCACTGGCCATTGGATGGCCGCTCATGGCAGTTCATGGCAGCTCACGAAAGCTCACACCTGCTGCCGGCCAGCCCCACTGCAGCCTACGCCGTCGCTGGCGACTCAACGGCAGCCCAGCTCCAGGTCGAGCTCTTCTTCACCATCTTAGCTGTAGAGGGTCCAGCGTCACTGGCCCACATGTGGGATCCAAACCAGGGCCCTGCTGCTCAGAGCTGGCATCCCAAGCCAACTCTTAACCAACACATCACTCGGCCTGCCCTCAAGTGTACATTTCTATAATGCATTATCTATATATCATATTGTGTGTTCACCATCTGGAGTCAGTTCTCCTTCCATCACCATATATTTGGCCCCCTTTACCCTCTCCTACCATACCCCTCCCCCCTTACCCCCTGGTAACCACTAAACTATTGTCTGTGTCTATGAGTTTTTGTTTCTTCATTTGTTTGTCTTGTTCCTTTGTTACTTTCAGTTTTATATCCCACATATGAATGAAGTCATATGGTTTTCGACTTTTTCTGTTTGACTTATTTCACTTATCATAATAATCTGAAGATCTCTGTATGTTGTTGCAAATGGCAGCATTTCATCTTTTCTTATGGCAGACTAGCATTCCATTGTATATGCATACCACATCTTGATCCAATCATCTATCGAAGGACTCTTTGGTTGTTTCCATGTCGCGGCCATCGTAAATGTAATGAAATGAACATCGGAGTACTTTTTAAATTTTATTTCCTTCACACTCCTGAAACTTTGTCATAATATGCTATTTCCTCAACTTGGACCAGTCTAGATCAAATGCCTTCCTTCCCTGAAATGTCTATGGCCCCTACATACTTCTAATAACCTTTCTTGACTGCTACTTTTCTAGATCATTCATTTTTATTTTGGCTTGTATTTCAGGTTGTTGTGTATCTCTTTGTCTCTTCAGGATTATATGGTGTAAAGTACGCGCTCATGTGTGATCCTAAAAAATGTATTTTCCTTTCTGAGCCTATTTCTTTCCTGATAAGGGAATAATGCATCTCTCAGGACTGATACATTAAATAATGAAATAAAGTACCTATATTGATGAACAGTGATGCCTGAATAAACTTGTTTCTTCTTTCCCTCTTTTCAGCTTATTTCCATTTTGCCTTCATCTCAATGGAAGCTTCTTCCTCCTGTTCTCACTCTTTTCTTGCCTGACTCATTTGACTCATTCTTTTCTCCCCTCTTCTTTCTTCCCTTTTTCCTCATTTCCTTTCTTCTTTCCCTTTCTTCCTAAGTCCCATGTAGCACCTGGTGCAATATTTTACACATATATTTAATGTTTCCTAGGGCTTCTTGATTTTTTTTTCCTTTTTAGTGACTTGAATTAGATTGATTTACACAGCTGTCAGAATGAGCCAATATGACTGAAAATGCATGATAACGTCTGTAATATACACATACTATGCATAAACAAAGAAATCTTTACATTGTGACACAATCAGGTATTTTTCAAGACCTGTATAGAGAGAAGCCATCCATATTAAATCAATTCTAATCCTATAAATACATCACAATGTTTTAAAAACCCCCACTATTCTGCTTATTAATTCATTGATGTTTTTGTTTTTCTTAATATTAGGAACAACAAAACCATATCCTGCTGATATTGTAGTTCAGTTCAAGGACATATATGCATTGATGGGCCAAAATGTGACTTTAGAGTGTTTCGCTCTTGGCAAGTAAGTATAAGTATGTTTTTCATTAACATATATAGAAATACATGAATTTTTGTGTACCGTTAAGGAAATAAATATATAAATGTTTAGCTATAGACATAAACATAGAATTGCCTTGTAAGCACTGCAGACCCTTAGCTCTTGTATCTCCTGTTTAAAGTCCTGTTCCTGATATCCGGTGGCGGAAGGTCCTGGAACCAATGCCAAGCACTGCTGAGATCAGCACCTCTGGGGCTGTCCTCAAGATCTTCAATATTCAGCTAGAAGATGAAGGCGTATATGAATGCGAGGCTGAGAACATCAGAGGAAAGGATAAACACCAGGCAAGAGTTTATGTTCAAGGTGGATACATTTTTTAAATTTTCTATAAATTTCACCAGTATCTTACTTACAGCCATTCCATAGTTATTAATAGTTTAACAACAGTGATATCTATTACATTATGCAAAAAGATGAAATATCTGTCTTATGTCTAATTAAGTCATATATATGAGTTATAGGTATTATGAACTCATACCGTTAGTGTCATAGTAACACCACCAGTGGGTCAATTGTAATGTTCTTCATAATTATCAGAAAATACACTTAGTATAGCTTGTTGACTTCTTTCATTGTTCTCTTTTTTTCAATACCTTTTTATTTGTGGAAGAACCTGTGTGTTATGACTTGGTCTAAGCTACTGGTTTGCATTAGTCTACCTCAGAATCACTTGGAGGGCTTGTTAAAAGACAGGTCACAGGCTTCTGCCTTCAGCATTTGTGAGTCAGAAGGTCTCAAGCATTGGGGCTCAAGCATTTGTTCCTAGGAGATGCTACTGGTCCAGAAACCACACTTTGAGAACTACTGGTCTAAGGGAACATTTTTCTTTGACAATTTTCTTGGCACAAGTGTTTCAGTCTCACACACTGAGATGAACTTGGGAAGATAGAATGTTTTTCGGGCAACACTTGAAACTTTTCATGCTGAAATCATCTCTATAATGCTCCACAATGTGAAACTTGCAGGCCACAACTGAATAAAATAAACCAGGTAACAGGACAGGTATTCATAGGAGGTAATTTAAGGGAAGTGGTATTTCTTCTTTATTAATGAGGCTTACTAAGTTTTTCTTTTGGCCTAATCAAACAACCAGAATGATACATAATTAAATCATGTATAGAATGTATCAAGCTGATCCAATTGTTTATTCTTCTTATTGTATTTTTTTAATGTGACATCTCTGTGTCACCTGTGTGAGGGCAATGCAGGAATGGTGCTGGTATTCCTGTTTTATGTATTGTCAAGGTTGTATACAAAATAAAGTCTCTCAATTAATATAGTCTGGTATCAGTATTCATTTTAAAAATTATCTCCATATGTTACAGACACAATGTAATGATAAGTTAAAGGAATATGTTAAATCATATTGTATGTTTTATAAAAATATATATGTATACGTACATACATATAGTGTTGGTGGGGGTTAAGTGAGATTAAAAAATGTTTTATGTCCTTTGTTTTTATATATATTAAATACTGTATATAAGATATGTTTGTTAATTTGGTCATAAAATAAATATAATCAAAGTTATTTAAAAAAATTTAAAAAAATACTACCCTCTACTTAGGGTTCTCTACTAGCTCCTTCATTATATATGAATTTATTTACCTGTATTTATTTTGCCTACTTAAATACTCAAAAAGGATTATCAAATTGTTTATTTGCCTGCTATTTAGAAACATTATTTTCTTCTGGGAAATTACTAACATTTTTTTAAGCTCTCAATCGATAAGATCAACTGACAAGGCCAAAATCAATTTCACTCAAGCGTAGATTTCACCAATCATAACTACTGTGTTTTAATAGTTTCTAATATATCAAGTGTATTTAAGTGACCAAGTCATTTTTCTAGTCCTACAGATATTACAGTGGATATTAGCCAAAGTTACATCAAAAGAAAGATAATATATACCTGAAGGAGGAGAAAAAAAATTAAATCTTTATCCCAAAAGGGAAGAGATAGTGTCATAATCAATTAAGACATAACTCTTTAAAACCTTGTCATTTTGAAAGATTTATGTTACAAGCAAAATATAAATCCTTTTATTTTTATTACACGTTAGCTTTCTAACATAGCATGGTTCACAAATAGAAAAATAATTATGAATTAAATCATAATTACCTCATGCTATAATAATGTAGAATAACGTTTAGTTGCAGACCTAAGGCAATACAGTTGCAGTGGCTCTAACATTGATTTTATGGTATACACAAGAGCTGATGTAAAGAAGATCAACTAAATATTGGGTTGTTGGAAAAGTCATGATGCATTTTTGCAACGAAAAACAGAAAAAGTACGTCATGACTTTTCCGACAACCCAGTATAATATCCGTACTCAAGATTATGATGAATGTTGAGAATTTCACTTGACATTTGCAATGTTCTTTACTTTTTAGCATTTCCTGAATGGGTAGAACATATCAATGACACAGAGGTGGATATAGGCAGTGATCTCTATTGGCCTTGCGTGGCCACAGGGAAGCCCATTCCTACTATCCGGTGGCTGAAAAATGGATATTCGGTATGTACATTCATGTGCTTTTCAGTTCTTGAGTCCATGTTCAAGTAACATTTTGAGTGGTATTGGGATGAATTTAGCAGGATATTCTGTAGATTAGGTGTGCCTGGGCCCTGAAAAAAAAAAGTTTCCTAAAAAAAGCAAACAGAAAAGTAAACATAAAGTGTCTTCTTTCATCCTAAACAACTTTCTGAATCTTATGTCTACCTTCTCTCTCTCTCTCTCTCTCTCCCCCCCCCCTCTCTCTCTCTCTCTCATTTTTCCCTTTGTTCCACTTTTTAACCCTCTTCTTACTCATCCATCTCCACTATCTGATATTGTCCTCTTTTTCTTGCCACTGTTTTCCTGACCCCACAGAAACAGAGGTAAGAGCGAAGGTCCTACCTTTAGCCCTGGGGACAAGTAGCAGCAGTGGGGTCTTTCTCTACCTTCCCACTGTAATCTCCCAGCTGGGCCAAGAGGGGAAAAGGTGGACTCTCAGCTCTAGGATGAATAGAACAAGAGCCACTGGGCATGGTAAGTGGGTTTCACTTCCCTATGCCATGAAAATCCCATGGTATTAGCTTAGCTAACAGTGGGGGCAATATAATGCATCTAAATGAAAAGACAACTAAGCCCATACATAAATGAAACCATATCTGTTAAAGTTTATTGAGGAAATGTGCTTTCTTTTCTGTTCTTTTCAGTATCATAAAGGGGAATTGAGACTGTATGACGTGACTTTTGAAAATGCTGGCATGTACCAGTGCATAGCTGAAAACACATATGGAGCCATTTATGCAAATGCAGAGTTGAAGATCTTGGGTCAGTATCATTTCTGGTTCCTGTTAACATGCAGCAAGAAAGCAACACATTAATAAATGATCATAGGGTATCTATAGATCATACTTGATTACACAGTATTTTATGCAATTGCTAAAATTAAAAACTTTGAAAACATGGTTTGGAATAGAATATTATTGGTTCTTTTTTTCCCTTTCATTAAGGCACAGTACGTAAATTTGAGGCAGCATTGAGTGTAATAGTTTATTTTATTTTTAAATGGAAAAGCAAACTTTACACGTGCCATTTTTTGTAAATCTTGCCCCCTCCTACATCTGGGCAGCTAAACAATCCCCCCAAATCACGTAGTGACAATTGATGCTATCACAATGCTTATGGCCCAGCCTAAGAGGAAGAGTCTTTAGTCCCCAGGCCTCAAGCTGTACAATTGCTGTGTAAAACCTTCAGGACATTCCTTAAACGTCTTACCCCACCACGACTTCTACTTTTTTATTGACTTCTTCTCCATGAAAATCAAAACCCTTTGAAATAGAATATTTCAACTTCCCGCTCCTTGTTGGAAACTATCTAAATCTTTAGAATGCTTGCCCTTTCATCTGTTTAGCCAGAGGAAGAAGTATATCTTCTTCTGTCCAAAAATCATCCCTTTACATCCGTGCTATATTTTTTCCTTTTTATTTATTACCCGGATACTTTATTCTTGCTATACCAAAAAGAAATGCTTTAAAACATTGCTATCACTACAAATTTAGTGAACCTAAAAGAATATGAAAGGAAATTAGAGAAATTGTAAGAATGTATTAAAGACAATTAAATTAAATCTTTAAAAAGAATTGAAGCCTTGTTAACTTTAATTTTCCCTGCCTCTTATAATGCTGGAAATCAATTTCTTTCCCCTTAAAATCAAAATTCCTTGGTAATATACTTAATCTAGTTTGAATGCCTAGGCTTAAGCTTCATACCATAATACTTTGGTGTTAATATAAAGTGTGAGAAAATCATTTTGACGGTTAGAGAACACATAACGTGAGTACGAATTTTTTTCCAAATTCAAACTTTCTGTTTTCTGTTGAAATTCCTTGTTTATCATTATACATTCCAAAAGAATTTAAAAATTCAGCAGCTCAGGCTGAAAAGTCTCTATATTCAAACTTAAAATCATTCAATCATTTAATGACAATTAATGTAGCAATTAAGCAAACCATTTTGGCACTTTCAGCCTGAAAGCAATGTTCCTGGGCATCTTTATACTGATCTCAATCTGTTTTTATTACCTTTAGAAACAGTGCTTCTCACTCTCCTTTCCTTAGTTGTCTAGTTAATTCATTTATTCATCCACCAAACATTTTTTGAGCACTTGCTATACACCAGATACTATTCTTTTAATAGGCCCAGTAAACAACAAAAAGGACAAAAAAAATGCATGTTCTCTTCTTAGTTCCTTCCGACTTCTAAAATATATAGGAACATAGCCTAGATTCTATCATTAGAAATTTAAATATTAGATGAGTATGAAGTCATGTAAATGAACATACCAAAACAACAATTTCATTAAAAATGAAGAAAAAATCTCATTTTGTAGATAAATTTTGACTTTTTAAATATAATCCTGTTAACTTTTCTCATATATTTTACTAGCAGTACATCACCCACAGTATTTACTGAGCCTATACAAAATACAACACACTGAGTTTGGTGTACAACACAGGTTGGTTTCTTATTTGTTTGTTGTCAATTATCACAACTCAGAGTAGAGGAACAATGGGATAAACTAAATATTTGCTGTAAAAAATATATTCCTCAGAGCAAAGCTGGTAGCCACACTTGGGAGCGTGTAAGAAGTGCTGAATCTCAGAGACTTACTAAATCAACATTTTTATCAAGGTCCTCGGATAATTTTAACGCACAGACAAAAATCGAGAATCATGGGACCCAGGTGATGACAAGACCTGGATGAAGATATACTTAAACCTAAAAACGGCTCCAGAAAGGGCACAGTTAGGAATGATTGGAATGTGTGGAAATACATGAATGGAATCCCAATAGGGTTTGTTAATTGAGAAATGAGCTAGATGTGGAGACCCCAAAGAAAGTTAAAGCATGCCATCAATGGCGTAACATTTTATGAGACTCCATGTCCTGTTTTCATAATTATTTGTCTGCACTTTAGGGAAGTGAAGCTACAGGTAGATCATGCATTCCTCAGGTTAATTGGATCCATCATTGCCATAGTTGTTTGTAGGTAGGTCCAGAAGGCAGGACGCTTTGTTTATTTTGGCATCTCATAGTGTCTGCACACAGTTGGTGCTCAATAAATGTTTGTATAATGAAGGAGAAATCATATTGTTTAATGAAAAAGCTTGCAAATCACAAGGACCTAGGTTCGAATGTGAATCCCATCTGATACTTAACACTGACTGTGACACCTTTGGCAAATTATATAATCATAATAGATATTAGCGCTTTCATTTGTCAAACTAGGGACAGTTCATTGAAAGTGTAGTTGAGAGTACTGATTATGACCACATGTCAATATTAATAATGACGCTCAATTTCCTCTAACCTTTCACTTCCTTTGTGCAAATTAGTCAAAACAACTGAATTAGATGTTACCATCAACGTAAATATGTATATAACATTGGATTGTAACTAAACCTTATAATAATTCATCCAGTTATTACCAAGCATTGTACATTTAAAACTGGTGGTAAGTAAAACATACCTCAATAAAGTTATTAAATAAAAGAAAGAGGTATTACTATTAGATTTGGAATGTCTATTGGTCATAGCTGATAACATCTGGTGAAATTAATCTTTTCTGTTGATTATTAATCAATAGGGAATAAAATATGTATAGAATATTTTTTTTTCTTTTTAAGCGAAAGAGAAAAATAATATTTGATTCCCTTTTAGCTTTGGCTCCGACTTTTGAGATGAATCCTATGAAGAAGAAGATCCTGGCTGCTAAAGGAGGAAGGGTTGTCATCGAATGCAAACCTAAAGCTGCACCTAAACCAAAATTTTCATGGAGTAAAGGGACAGAGTGGCTTGTCAATGGCAGCAGGTCAGTTCAGAAACAGGACATTCAATTGGAATTCACTGGTTCGGAAAGTTTATTTTATAGAGGAGTTGTTTTTTTACTAATAATGTCCATGTTGTTTATTCCAAATTTTCTCCATAGAAGATACTGTAGTTTCAAGATGTACAGAAATACTTACCCATCACTCTCAGTATCTATTATAATCAGGGTTTCATTTTTAGGGTTCTATAATTTACAAGGAATTTAGAAAATGAAAGCTCACAGAATTTTGGTAAATTGCCCAAAGCCACAGAAATCATGAACAATGAGAAATAAAATAGGATCACTCTCTCTAACTCATTTTTCCCCTAACAAGGTCATCTAAATCCAATCACATTTGATTAATTTTATGCAATTAGCCTATTAAATATTTTAGTAAGAAAATGAAAAGATGACTTCAAAGTACAAATGACCTTTTCCCATCTTCTTAAGTGAACAGGAACTTCTCATCTTCCTCACAAGTAGGTCATCTACCAATGTTTTCTTAGCTTTGGGACAAAACAAAAACCATATGGCTTGCACAGATTATGTATATAAAAGCCACACTAAATGCTTTCTGTATGTTTCCTAGACGTTTTTGTTATATTCAATAGTGACGTGTGGGGAGGAAGTCAGGATGGGAAACAGGAGGAATGGAATGCGGAGATGGGGAAGCAGGAAATATTCCAGGCAGTGGGAGCAGCATGTGCAAAGGCCCTTAGGCAGAGGATGGGATGTGGGAGGAATGCAGGAACAAAAATCAGTATGTTTGTATTTCTTTTTAGCCATGGAAATGACAGTCTATCCTAACTTCAAAGTCTCCATTGAAGTCCTGAGGTGACATTTCTGCAAGACTGGGGCTTATTTCTTTCAGGACTGTGCCTGGTTTAAGCCTGTCCCACAGAAGCTTAAAGTCATTTTAGGATGGCATGTGGAAGACCACTTGCTTCAATTAAACTTAATGTCACTCATTCATTCAAAAAATGGTTGATTGAATGCCTAGTCAGTGATCAGTGTCTATCTACTTAATGAGTTCCTTGCACACATAGATTTTTTTCCCTAATAAATGAATGAGTTAATGGATATATTACCTGTTGGAGACATAGCCCCATACAAAGCAGATTCCTGACATAAGGATGTTATCAGCTCATGGAAAGATAGATTAACAAGTAAAACTGAAGTATGTCAGATGATATATGTATTAGGAAAAAGAACCAGGGAAGAGGGGTAGGATAGGGGATGCCAAGACAGTGGAGTGTGTGAGTGCACTTGTGCATTCATGCATGCAATGCTAACTAGAATCATCAGGAAAAACTTGACTGAACATGCCACTGTGCAAAACCCTGAAGGATGGTGAGGAACAAATTGTGAGATTGTTCCGGGCCTAAAGAGCAATCAAAGGACTGGTTTTTACTCTGCATGAGATGGAAAGTCAGGTGGGGTTAGAGCTGCGGAGTGACATCATCGGGCAGAAGAGTGACATGATATGACTTATGTCACTTATGTCTTCATGTCTGGCTGACATGGGGAAAAGAGGCTACGAGCAGGCGAGGGTAAGAGCAGGCGACCAGTTAGAAATTACTGCAATAGTCCAAGAAAAAGGGGGCTTTCTAGAACTTGTCAGCGCTGAGAAAGATTATTATAAACAAAGGCTACAATGTTTAGTATTAAAAAAATATCTTACTGTCAACTAATTTGTATAAAATGTACTAATCGAAAGATAGTAATGTTGTAGTCTAAGACAAAAAATAATGCAGTAGTGTATTAAATTAATTATATGAATTATGTATTTTTTTCATTCCAACAGAACACTCATTTGGGAAGATGGCAGCTTGGAAATCAATAACATTACAAGGAATGATGGTGGTATCTATACATGCTTTGCAGAAAATAATAGAGGGAAGGCTAATAGCACTGGGACTCTTGTTATCACAGGTAAAATAAAATTTGATTAAATTTATTTTGTGTTTTAGTTTGACATCGTCAAATTTCTATTATACTGTAAGAAATGTGATTCTGTGCTGTTTCTAAGACAGTCCACATGTTAACGTTTCCATTTCAAAAGTCTTCTGGGAAAATCTCTTGATTAAAATTTTTCTGGAATTTGAATTTGAAAACACCATATTACTTTGCACAGAGACATCAAAATATAGATTTTTATTCTTTTAATGTACCAGATATTATGGCATCTCATATTTTCTTGAATTGTGCTTTTCCCCTTTATTTAAAACTGTACAGATCCCACGCGAATTATCTTGGCCCCAATTAATGCTGATATTACTGTCGGAGAAAATGCCACCATGCAGTGTGCTGCTTCCTTTGATCCTGCCCTGGACCTCACATTTATTTGGTCGTTCAATGGCTATGTGATCGATTTTAACAGAGAGAACATTCATTACCAGCGGAATTATATGGTATGTGTTTAAAGTTTCATCTTGCTAACATCCCCAGTGACCCCCATGTGTCTGCACTGCAACTTCTGTTAGTATAATCACTTACATGAGACTGAAAGGCAAAAAGAGCTTTTCATGAGTCTCTTTATGTTAATTGTAGTACTCCTGAACCTTTCGAAAAAATGGCCAGCTCTAAGGATTTTGGTAAAGATAGTCATAAATAAATATTTTTTTGTGCTTTAGGCCCATTTTCCCCTTAATTAGAATCTAATTTTTATATTGATGTACCACACCTCAGTGTATCTGTACTCCAAGTTCTAGTGCCTTCACATTAACTTTAAATGAGGTGAAAGCATAGAACTTATCATTTGCTAGAGTGATTAAGACATTTATTTTATCCTTTGAGGGTAATAAATAGAATATATACATATGCATATATAAATATAAAATAAATATAAATATATATGTGTATAGGCTTAGAAAACAAGTATATGTGATTTGAGAAGGGTTAAATGACCGTGTTTTATTTTAAGGATAGGAATTTTCTTAACATGTCCTATAATCAACCATAGTGATATCTTTGTATAGAAATAAAGAAAATAGAGGAAAAGACTGGGGAGTGATGCAGGAATAGCAACTTGCCTAGAAACATCATGGTGCTTTGATAAGGCTGTCTAGTTTATAGTGTATTTAAAGAGCAAATTGAGCACTGCTTATAACAGTTTTTTTTCTTTAGAAGGGTGACTGTTTAGGAGCATAAAGACCTATGTAGAACATATGCTTAGTTAAGAAAACTTTCATTGTAGAAGTCAATTATGAATATGGCAGTAAAAGTTTGAATTTGAGTTAATTCTGAGTGATATATTTAAAGTTGTTAAGGCCCTATGAAATCTAAAGATTGGTATGTGTACATTATAATAATATCCTGCTTTCAAATAGTCTAACACTTTTAAAAAATTATTCTAGAATTTCCACTTTAAAAATCCAAAACAAGCTTTTAAGTCAGATTGAGTAGGACTGATTTTTAACTAGATGGAGACATTTCTTCTTAAATTTTTATTAGATGATTCATAGAGCAACTATTGATGCATCATCAATGTTTATGCCTTTCATATATTAAATGTAATTCCATTTGCTTTGTTTTTATTCTAACAAGTTTAGCTATAATTGTCAAGCTACAGTAAATCCACCGATTGTTTTTCAGTTTCTGAACTAACCTTACACTTTAAAAAATAACATTTGGGAATTGGCAGAGAACTTTTTTAACATTATACCACGTGATATTTTTTCCTTATATACCTAAAACTATTTTGATATGCTTAATCATAACCCTGCCCAACACTAGTAAAATTGACACAGTATTTAATAATTTCTCCAAATTGTGTTTTATTTTGCAAGAAAAGCAAATTGCACTCAGTTTTTACTTATTTAAGAAAAAATAAAGTGAGCCAAACAGTGATCTTATTTTAAAAATTAAACTTGAATTTGCTCAGTATCTTGGTGTTATAAATTGAATTTCAAAAATATGACAACTGTAGTTTATACATGTAGTTAATAGCTGCAGTTAAGTTTATGTAAACAAATTTGGGGGTATAAATTTCCCTAAATGAAGCTGAATCTCCCTATGTGGTGCTTCTTTATGTTCTTTAAAATAATAGTTACATTGTGTTGGTTGATGTAAATTAAGAAAAAAAGGGATAGAGGAAGAAAGAGAATGCTAGAATACTAGAATTGCTAGAATACTAATTACGACATAAATAGTAAATTAGATCACAAAAATGTAAAAGACGTTGACTGTCACTTACTGTACTTTCTCCCTTTGGACAGATAGACACCGATGTTCATGTATGTGCACCTCAGCTATTAATAATTCAGAGCAGAATCCTAACTGCAGGCCCATAGTCTGGACTCACCAACTTAGGTTTCAGCCCAGTTCACCAAGTAATGATCTATGAGTGGTAGAAAACATACTCACTGGCTAAATAGGAAATTTAATTGACTAAACACATCAAATGCACATCTTCGGCACCTTGTAGATGGACAGATGGATTCAATTTTCTAAACACCAAAAGAGAAAAAGAAGATAATATTTATTTTAAAATAGGTTATTAAACTTAATTCCATCTTGTGAACCTAAGAAACCTTATAAAGCTTTCCGTCGTATCTTCCTTCTCTTTTAAGGCCAACTTCAAAGTCAGGCTTCACTGCTCAATGTATGACACAAAATTTGAGTAAAAACACCATATGTGTTTGATCCACCTTTTGGAGGATAGTCCTAATAGTTAGTAATTGCGTCTGGGCTCTTAGTGAATGAAAACATAATGGGGACAGCAGGTACTGGGGACAGCAAATGCAAAGGAAGGAGCATTGCTGGCTGCATGTACCTGTGATTCAAGTTGCACAGGTAAAATATGTCATTATATAATTTGGGGGGGTTTCTTAAAATTTTGATATTTCATTTAATTCTGGCAACATTTCAAGAATTGATTATCATTTGTTCATTTAAAAATATTGTACTGAGCACATACCACAAGTCAGGAAAGTGATAGGCATTGGGGTGGATAAAGCACTGAATAAGACAAATACCGGCACAAATCCAAAATAAATCAGAGGTGCTCCGTGAGTTTAAAATTTCAGATGTAAATGTTTTGGTAGCTATCACAATTATCAAACTGATGTCCTTAACACAATTATAATTTAATCATTTGAATTGCTAAAATTAATACCAGAAGCTCTAATAAATGAGAGAATGTAGAATTCAAATTTTAAACTTCTGATTTCAAGAACCTAAGTTTTTATTTTTCAATTTCATTTTAATAAGAAATTTTATTCAATAATCAGGTATGCTTTAATTTTAGCTTGTTATTCTATATTTTGACCACCCTGTGGCAACCTTGCATAAGGTTTCAAATTTCACACTCTGGAACATGGTTTATGAAATTAAACAGATACATTTTCTTATATACTTATGTCTAAGATTGTGATTATAAGTGATTTTAAAATTTCTTCTTTATATGTTTTCCAATTGTATTTATATAATTATCAGATAAACAGTAGCTACACATTTTAAAGATGTGCATTTCTTTTAAGAATTTATAATGAGCAGAAAACTAGACTTTTTGTGATACGCATGCTATAATGCATACAGATATGAAGCTATATACATATAAAACTGTATACCTAAAGCTTACATGATGTTATTAGCCAATATAAATAAATAAATAAATAAATAAAAATAATTTATAGTGAGTGCCAAAAAAGTAAAAATAACATTGCCATTGCACTTAATGATGCTGCTTTAAGCAAATCTCCTTTGAATTAATTTTTTGAATGTAACTATTAATTTTAAAGTTGTAACTAAATACTTAATACTGATTGTAGAAAGACATTAAGAAGTTAAATATCTAATTTACCTGTCATGTTATTTTTTCCCATTTATTTAATAAATAACACTATAACACTCAATGTTATAGTGTTATGTGATAAGGGCCAGTAAATGTTTTATTTAAACTTGAATTAATGCATAGAAGGGTGATTGGAATATATATATATGATCATAAACTTAGTAAATTTGAAGCTTCGTTTCAATAAGCTATTAAAGCATTTTATCAGGCATTCTTTTATTCTAAATTATGTGGCAAATACATGAATTTTTCAAGTGCAGCTCTAAAATGACTTCTATTTTCATTTCTAAATTCAGTAGCCCCTTCCTCCCTTACATACAAAAAGCAGAGTCATTTTACTTATCAATTTAATTTATAGTCCCTCTTGTTCTTGAAAGGACTTTAGACTATCTCCCCCAAAAATGTGTATTTGTAATACATCATTTTATTCCTCTCCCATAGTGGTACCTGATTTATATAAATTATTTTTTAAATAGCCACCTAACTTTTGACATCACTTGAGTCATTTTCTTTCTGTTTTGAATTTACAAATCCCACGTGAGATGTTTGGAGGCTGTGCCACGACCAGACCTGGGCTCTAGGCTCCGTTTTTTTCACTTCTTATTCATTCCACGACTGTGAGCCTGTTATTAAACCTCTCTAAGCCTCAGATGTCCCCTTCGGAAAAATTTTAATAATAATTCACATACTTCGTTCAGATTACTTCATTGGGTTTGTAAAACTAGTTACTTCATAGTATTTTTTTTGTGAGGATTCAATGAGAGAATGCCTA
Source organism: Hipposideros armiger (assembly GCF_001890085.2). Lineage (NCBI taxonomy): Eukaryota > Metazoa > Chordata > Mammalia > Chiroptera > Hipposideridae > Hipposideros > Hipposideros armiger. The sequence continues at coordinate 2,049,913 of NW_017731668.1, read as the reverse complement.
GAAAGTTCTTGGCACAAGATCTGGCAGATTGTAAGTGATTATTATTAATATTCGCTGTAATCCCTTTGAAAATTCCAAAAGTTTTTTGCCAGACAGTGGTTTCGTTTTTTAGTTACAGATCTCATTTTTTGTAATTTAATTTTTGCACAGCTTGCTGTACTGGGTACTAGTCTGAAACTAAAGTTCTCTGTATTTACCTGCTTAGGGCAATGGAGAGGTAATAAATAGTCAACATTTATTGAAGCACTTACTGTTGGGCCAGCATTGGTTTAACTGTTTTTGTTTGTTTGTTTTTTGTTTTGTTTTTTCTTTTTTTTTATGTATTTCTCAGTTTATCTTCATAGTAATCCTCTAGGTAACACATATTATTGTGCTTTTTCTCAATTTTTGAGGTGAGGAAACGGAGGATTAGAAAGGTTAAGTAACTTGCCCAAAGTAATCATACAACTTGCTAGTAGCTGAGGCGGGAGTTGAAAGCAGGTGGTCTGACTGCAGTTCCGGTGCTCTCTGCCACTTTAGTTTTTAATCGGTTGGTTAATGTTAATGTCTGTATCTATTTAGGTAACTCCCTCGCATTGTTTGAAACATTGTAAGACAGTAGTGTTCAACTCAGAATTTCTTCCATAATCTTCTTTAATGAGCCTTTTATGTTCCCTCAAAGTTATCCACATGACTTCATTTTTCCTACTCTATTAGCTACCTTTGCAATACACGGCAAATCAAGTCTACAGAGTCTCAGGTGGTCTAACTATAATGCTCCAGGCAATTCTTAACGATCCCCTTTAGCTAGGTAGGTATATGTGTGTGTTTGCCGGTATGTGGCCATGAGTTTGTTCTGACTTTATTGATAGCACCATTCACAACAAAAGACAAATTTCTTACCCTTAGGATATTTTTCTTTTTTAAAGAAAATATTAATTATACTGAACATGTCACAAAAATATGTTAAATATGAGGCATATGTATTCCATACTAGAGCCTGTTATGAAATTGAACAGAAATTTTGCTTATGCAAGACACGGAAAGAGAAATGATAATAATGAAACAGAAGTCATTTTGTTTTCAGTTTCCCTGTTGGTCTGCTCACTGTTGAACATGAAGGTGAAGATTGTCCAGGGTTATGGGGCAACTTCTTGGAGGAGGAAAGGAGGGTTGGGCAGTAATCCTGACCAAGGAAACATCACATTAGAGCTGAAGAAAGCGGAGCAGGGGACTGCCAGGCACAGTGATGATAGAAGCCCTAGAGCTGTGGTTTTAAATAGGGTTCCATTTTTTCCCCTAGGGACCTGTGTGTGGAGGCATTTTTGTTTGTGACAACTGCAGGGTGGTTGAAAGAGGGCCGTGTATTACGGGCATCAGTTTAACACAGGTGTTGTGAAAAATCCGATAATGCTCAGGATATTGCCCCACAACAGAGAATTATCTGGTCCAAATTCTCAAAAGTGCCAAGATTGAGAAACACTGCTCTCAAGGGAGATAAAAAAGAGATTTAGGAATAAATGGACTGCCCAGTGAAAAGTTTTAAGCATGATGTGTTAGAATCAAGAGAAGTTATATTATTTTGAGCAGATAAAAGTGCTGATAAATAAATAAATAAATACATAAATAAATAAATAAAGGATTAACCATTTTCCAAAATAGTATGAAAAGTAGAGGATAGATTTCATGTGTTTTGTGAATTTTAGAGTCGTCCATTATGATGAGCAGATGAAGAGAAAGAGAAATATGTACAATGCACCTATGCCCCTGGCATGGCTCTGTGACTCACACAAAACCCCCACAGGCATTCTACTTCTGGCCAAATCTTTTCTCTGCTCTTATCAGTAATTAATTGGAAAAGAGGTAGAGAATTCTGTCATACCTCTATCTTTTTGCATGTCTATCTGACCGTATAAGTTTTCTAGCTTCCCTTTCACTGCCCTAATAACCTTTACTACACTTAACTATTGTTTTTTAGTTGCTCTTTTACATCAGTAAAGAAGGAGGTAGGTATTCACTTGATGTGTCTCTACTTAGGTTAGCTTCTGTAGATCATCACACTTCTAGTGTAGAGACCATGTGAGCTGAAGTTACTCTCTAGCATAGCATCCCATAGTCTAATTCTTAGGAAGCATTTTTTCATGACAATACTAAGTAAATGTCATTAAGACATATAGCAGAAAGTCTTTGTTCTTCAGAGATACATTAACTTGGAGGAATCTCAAAAATGCATCAAAAATTAAAGACCCATTTGTTTTACATAGAACTCCTTGCCTGCTCCTGGCATAGCAATAATTAGTCTGGCTCCTTATGCTTGCAAAACACAGTAAGTAGTTAAAATAAAAAGGGGGAAATGAGCATGTAAACTTCAGTATCTTAAGAATTTTAACATTTTACAATGTGGAATTTCATGTTTTATTTCTGAAATCACACTAACAATGTACTATTTTGCCATTATCTGGCCTATCCCAAAACAAACAAACAAACAAACAAACAAACAAACAAAATACCTAATTTTTCCATTTTGTTTTTTAAGAACAGAACATTATCTAAAGATCTGGATTTTTCTTCTGGTTTTGCCATTTAAAAGTTATGTGAGCTTGGGCAAAACAGTTACTCTGTCTGAGCCTCAGGCTTCTTATCTGTTATATGAGGAAGTTGGGCTACATCAGGAGTTTTGAAAAACAGCAACAAAAAGTTTTTAGCAGCAGAATCCTTCTTGCCAAGAAAACGTTAATGAGAACTCCCAAAAATAAAAACAACAAAGGTGAAGTTGCTCTGATTGAAGAAATTGTGTGCATATGTATGTGCATGTATAGGAGACTACATTGCCAAAAGCCCTAACCACAGAGTCTCTCACTTCTTCCTATAAAAAAAAACAAAAAAAGAAAAAGAAAAAAAACAGAAAAACCAAACAAACAAACAAAAAACTGATCCTTTCCTTGTACCAAGTGGTTCACGAAGATCTTTAGAACCCTGAGGCTAATGGGAACCAATCTGAAAACCATATGAATTAAATGATACTCAAGTTTTCTTTCAACTCTAAAACATAGGTTCTAAATCCAAAGCTTTGATGTTTTTGTCCATGATTCAAAATGCTTACCAGAGACCTCAAGAAAATTTTCTTCTTTTTGAGTTTTAATTTAAAGTGAGTCAATTTATCAAAATTGGACCCTTTGGCCATCAAAACAGTCAAATTTAGGGATGTTCACCATTTCCATTAGTTCTATAAATACTGGATGTCTTCTTAGTAATTATTCTTTACCACTTCCCTAATTTAAGTTTTTATATTTCCAATAACATTATTTCATTTTCATAAGTTTTTAAGTCATATATATATATATTTAATTTTTAACATTAAATCCTAATGCTAATGTATTACTTAAAATTTTTAACACTAACTTGGATATTAGATAGTATTAGGAAATTAGTGTTAATTATGTGTGACTATGGTTATGTGATTATGTAAGAGAACGATCTTACTTTTTTGGGGATTCAATCTTATGTTTTAAGGAATGAAGTATGATGATATTAGCAATCTTTATTAAAAGATTCAACAATAAACAGATAGTAGATAAAGAAAAGAAAAGAAAGAACTAGCTATCTAGATAATTAGATAAAGCAAATATGCAGGAAGTTTACAGTTATTGAATCTAATTTGTTGGTGTCCGGGTGGCCATTGTACTATTCTTTCTATATTCTTGTGTTTGAACATTTAAATAGGTTAAACATTAAATAAATAAATGAATAAATAAGTAAATAATACCATACAGTATTCTTCCTGCTAGGAGAAAGTAACCACTTTTACCTCCCAAACTATTAACTGAAATCCCATTGTCTGATCTGTAAAGCACTACTTTGGAAATAGCTTTACCTAGTAAAACCAGGACTACATATTAGCTATTAAGCCTTCTTCCACTGGCTTAACTCAAAATCTCAAATTCCTTCTCTCTAAAATGGAAATGTTAATAGCACCTCCCTAAGTATTATAAAAATCCAATAAGAAAATATACATAAAGTAGCTGGCACATTGCCAGACATCTAAAAGGCATCTAATAAATTAGATCGAGTATTAGCAGAAGTTTCATAGTAGTGACAGCCACGGCAGTAGCAATAGTAGAAGTAGTAGCAGCAGTTTTAATACTATTTGTAGCAGCTTGAACATCCGACTTTTCTTGCTCCATATAAGGTAGAAGCCTTTTCTTTGTTGCCTCCCCTGAGTGTCACTCACTTTATTTACACAGGAAATTAGAGCAATATCCTCTAGTTGCTCCTTGGCATCTCCCTTTTTGAAAACTGGGATGTATGTTGGCTGTTTCCAACCTGTAGGCAATTGTTTTGTATTCCATATTTGTTGACATATTCATGTTAGGATATTAATAAATTAGGCCTGTGTGCCTTGAAATAATTCTGTCTGTATCCCATCTATCCCTGGTGAGTTATTTCTTTCAATAATTTCAGGCTGGGTTCTTTGGAAAAGAAAACAATGCTGGAAAAAAATAGGAGGCAGGAAAAGTTGAAAACCAAATATGGGATGGATTGACTCCATAAAAGAAGCCATAGGCTTGAGTCTAGAGGAGCTGAGCAGACTGTTGAAGACAGGACATGGTGGACACCACCCATTCATAGAGAGAGTCACCAGGGATCAGAGCTGACTCTGTGACACATGACACACTAACATTAGTAGCAGCTGTTGTAATAACCTATTCACAACAGTACTGGTAGTAGTGGTTATAGTTAAGAGTGTATTGCTTCCTCATTTGTAAAATACAGTTAAGAATAGTACCTATCTCACAGGGCTGTTGGTAAGAGCAAGTGAATTTGCATCTGTAAAGTATTTATAATATTTCCTGGCACCTAGAAACACTTTACTAAATATTTTCTGTTAGTTGTGTTGGTGATGGTGGTGTTAAAGTTTACCATTGCATGTGATGCATTTACTATAGTTATTCCTTCTTTAACCTAATAAACCAAAAGTAAAAAAGAAAAAAATATATATGTTTCTTGGACATATCATGTAGCATACATATATAATATTTTTTTTGCTTATAAGTTTCTAGAATATTCCCTTTAAAGAATATGCTTTCCTCCAACCTCCTATATCTGTCTCTTCATTCTGAACTTCATCAGAACAACAGATGTTTTTGTTGATATATAGCCATTATGAGCTCCGTGCTTTATCTAGACCTTGTCTGTACCATATTTGTACCGTATTTCTTTGTTCATATGATTATTTCAATTTGTTACTACAACTTAGTTATTCAGACTCATTTATACTGCAGGAATGATTTTGCAGAGTTAGTTCATGGTGGAGGGGGAAGGAAGAAATGGGTATTTATATTTGGGAAGACTTTTGATTTAAACTTGGGAAATTTCTAAGTGGTAAACCACATATACACTTTGGAACATCCCTGAGCTGTGCTATCACAATTTCCAGTATGTGATTCAACTCTCCTCATATGAAGGGGAGTATTTTGTAATTCAGCCAAACTGTGGTTTTTAGTGAAAATATAGAGAGCATTCGTATCTAATTTGTGGCTAAAATGTGCTGAGGTCCATGATCTTTACTTGCTTTGTAAGCTTTCTGTCGACCACTGAGAACCTCAACTTCTCCTGAGGTAAAAAAGTGCTAGTACCATTTATAAAAACTTCAGGAAAGCTTTTATACATACACAACTATATTGGAAGTGATATAGTATATATTTTTTTCCTTTGCTTTCCTTCTGAAGCATTTCAATGCTACACCTTCACCAAATATAGAGCAAATAAGAATAAATGTTAAAGTCACTTATTATTGCTTTATACAAGTAGGCCTATCATTACCTACCTAAGTCCTAATGTTTAAAAAGGAGCTGACTTTTAAAATGAATTTGGCATGAAACTTTTGAAATAGTTTAAGAGTTTTTAGAGAGTTTACTCTGAAGATTCAATGAGTATATATTCAATAAAATATTTTGACATAAAATAGTTTGTGTTTTCCAGTACATGTGAAAAGTGTAAAAAGAATGACCCCAGTATTACTCTCAGAATAAAATAAGTAAACAGCAATATGTTTCAAACTGAGAGTTTGGGAGAAAAAAAGATAGTGATTTTATTAAGAAAATAATTTTGGAATATAGCATACAAAAAAAAAATTTACAAAGGGCAATTACAATGTCACAACTTGTTTATTTTTATATTATTTTTCTGCCCTGAATTTTTTATTTTAATATTGAATAAAAACATTTAAAATTTTTGAACTTTATTTTTTATTCCAATCTAATCACATGGCTCATTGAAACAGTGGGAGTTTAACAATAGGATTATCTTTCATGTGAAGCAACCAATGTAGTGAGTTGCTTGACACATGAAGCAACCACAGTAGTGAGTTCACATAATGAAAGCATATAATAGAGCTAAGTGCTTTTTATTTTTATGAAAACATGACTCTTTCACAAATATAACTATTATGTCATAATAGTTTAAAAATATTTTACTTAATATCTTTCCAATAATGAATATTTAATATCAAAGTACAGTGCTGTTAAGGGTGTCAAAGCACATTAAAGCAATCTGTTTCACAAATATATATAGTGTTTAAAATTATTTTATTTTACTATAATAATTTTATATTTTTCCACCAAAGAATTACTCAGAAATATGTGCCAATTCGCTTTTATGATAGCCTCAGAAAAATTATTTTATTATTACCTTCCCTATATACGCGATTTGGCTCTCTTTCCCACAACTGTTTTTCAACAGAGCATTATAAAAAATAAAATAGCATTTCTTTACCTCTTCTTAGAAGAATTCTATTTAGCATGGTATGAGAACTCAGGCCAAGCACAAAGTCGGGCACAGTCCCCATGATCATCTTCACTTCTGAAACCAGCGACGCGTTCCAGGGGTTGCCAAAACCACCCTCACTTTTGATTTGCTGGAAGGAACTCACAGAACTCCCTGAAAGCTATTATACTCATGGTTACAATTTTTCACAGGAAAAGCACACAAATTAAAATCAGTCTAGGGAAGAAGTGTATAGGGCAGAGGCCAGGAGAAATAGCAAACACAGAGCTTCCATTGTTCTCTCCCCATGGAGTCAAGATGCAGTATAGCTTTGGTGTGTAGCAGCACTCACAGAGCACTGCCAACCAGGGAAGCTTACCTGAGATTTGGTGTCCAGAGATTTTATTGGGACTTAATTCCATAGGTGTAATTATTGATTTCCCAAATGGTTCATCTTCGTCTCTAGACTCACTAATACCACATGACTCAAAGCCCCTTCCCTGAGTCCCAGGGTTGGTCTTTCTGGCATGGCCAGACCCTACTGTAAAAACCATACAGGTGTGGCTAACTTCCACCCTAAATCACATTGTTAGATTGACCATTATGACTCAAGATACCCAGGCAAAAAAACCCACATGGATTACCTTTCAGAACAAAGAGCACAGAGCAGGCTTCTCTTGGGGCAAGGCCAACTTCTTTACAAAACATATGGGTTGGAAAAATGAGTTTCTGTTTTCTTATATGTTAACTGCATTCTTCTTTCTATGAATTTGCATACTAGCCCTAAAACATCTATATTTCTTCATGAAATTAGTATATCAATTATTTGAAATATATGATTAATGGACAGTTGATCTCAATTCAGCTCTTTTAACTTATAACATTATCATTATCTTACCTGAAAAAAATCATATTAAATTACTAAAAGAATTTAAGGAAAATAGGTAATGGATATTTATTAATTCATTTATGCAATATTTATTTGTTGACTTCCTCCTGTATGTCAGATATTACAATAAGTTATTCGTATGTAATAAGTAAGACCTAGTCCCTCCATACAGAAATTACAGCTTCATAGAAGAAAAAGACAACTAAACAACATTAGTAGAAATAAATAATTATAATGAAAATATACAAAGGGCAGCCCCTAACCTAGTCTTTAGTTCCAGAGAAGAAAGGGGCATCTACACTGAGACTTGAAGTTAGCCAAGTGATAGATGTGGGAATCCAGGCAATGGCAAGTGTTATGTACAAAGGTATGCAGGAAAGAGAATAAATGATAAAGCATAAGTTGTTCGTAGTGGCTAAGGCAAAGCAGGTGGGCGAGAGGGTAATCGGAGAAGGTAGCAAGAGTGCATACCTCATCCTGACACCAAAATAAATCTTATTATGTGCTTATGAAATGCTGTGATTGTCATGGGCTATGTTAACTCACTAACTAATTCTACTTGTAGCTGTAGAGAAGTTAACATAAGAGCAGATGGAAGAATTCTTGAGAAGCAAGTTGACTAGTTCATTCAAACAATATATCTTTAGTGTTAATGTTGAGGGCACTGTGCTGGTTCCTGGGTATGCAGCACATACAGCTGTACACATTTGTAATGCGGGGATACAATGCTGAACAAAACAGGCATATTTCCTTCTCTGTTAAACTTACAGTCCTCCTGGGAGACAGACTTCACCCATATAATTGTACATATATTTCATTGCAATTTAGATATGTAATATAACATAAGGTAGAAGGTGCTATGACAAAATAGAACAATAGAAAATGTTGGAAAGACTTACTCAAAGAAATGACTTGAATTCATATTGGTTGGAGAGGGTAAGTGTTATTTAGGTGACCATGTTAAAGAAGTGGGGGATGAGGGGGATCACATTTCAAGAAAGGAAACACCATGGAGAACCAGAGATCAGCGAGAACAAGATGCATTTAAGGTTCTGAAAAGGGAACGTTTTTCTGGAGAGCAGAGCGTAAGTGAAATGGTGGCTCTAGGTGAGCTGGAATATTGGACAGAATCTACAGAATAGGGTGAAGTTGGCCTTTATAACACTTACGGCTTTTATTCCAGGAAAGGTAAAATTTTTAAGGGTTTTAGTTTGTTTTTACAGAGAGGTGTGATCTGGTTATATTTGCGTTTTTAAAATGTCACACTCTGTGTGTCAAGTGGAGAAAAAATAGAGTGGGACAGGGTGGAGGTTGTGACCAAATAGGATAAAGAAGTTCAATGAAAGATGTTGGTAGCTTGGACAATGGCAGAGGTAGTAGGGATGGAAAGAAATGGATAAATTCCAGTATTTATGGTGGAATTATAAGAAAGTTGAAGAAGAGCATGGGTTGAGAATGTCCTCAAAACTTCTGGAAAGCTTCATAGATGACCAGAAAGGTTGAGTGTTTTGAAAAGGAAGGTCAAATAGAACTAGAAGTCAAGTAAAATGAGCTGAAGAAAAGGAACCAGATTAAAATGTGTTGAAGGGTAAGAGGTAAAGAAGTGGAAAAAACTAAAAAGAGAAAGTAAGGTTTGGAAACAGGTATTGTCAGAACTCAAGCAACAATCAAAGAATGAAGTAGCTTAATAGGAGGAAAGAAGAATAATTGTTTTCAGAGTATAGAAAAGAACAGAGAGAAATAAGAGAACAGAGAGAAGTAAGAAGGTAAAGGTCACTGAGAAATCTCTCTAAAAATGCAATCAATAGGACTTCATCTCTCATTCTTCAGCAAACCCACATTACTATGGGTATACTTTGTGTTAGTAGTGTTTTATGGCAAAATAGAGAAAGCACTGCATTTACAGTCTGGGGCTCCTTGGGTTGGCAAAGAAATGACTGACCAAGAGAACAAAAGGAAAGAACTTCCCTAATCCCAGAAATTTTCAGAAAGCTTGAAAGCTAGATTATTAGTTAATCTGAATCTCAAGGGACAAGAAGGTCCCAACTGACAATAAATTTCATAACCTCTAGCTATGTTTTTACTAAAACTGGCTAATATTAAGGACCAGGGTGTGCAGCCACTGACCTGCTCTTTATGCGAAGATAGTAGTATTCTATTAAAACAACTGAATTAATCTGCTCAAGGTTATAACTAGCTATTATTCTTAACTTTATTAATCAAGCAATGATTTAAACCCAAATGTTTTCCAAGAACAGCAGGAAATTTAATATGTGAAGGGGCCTCTGGCAGAACCTATAGTGAAACAAAGCATTCATCCCACATAGTCATTAAAATAACAAAATTTAAAAATTTACAGGTCTATCATATCACATAAATAATACCCTCATCTATTAGGTAAAATATTGACCTAACCATTAATTGTTCATTATTTAATATATCTATATATGTATGATTGGAATACTAAATCAATATTTTTGGTACTCAGGAAAATATTTTGGAGACAATTATCTTGGACTTGGGCATGCTCCCACTACTAAACAAGCTGAGTTACCTTAGTTAAATTACTTGGCTACTCTAAATTTCACTTTTATATGTAATAAAAAGGACATAATAGGACCTATCTCATAGGACTGTTGTCAGAATTGAATGAGATAATGTATATGCTTGCATAGCCCAGGTCCTGTTATAGACTAGTCATTGAATAAATACTAGCTATTTTTAAAAATTACAATGAGATGGTGCCTTATTATTCACAAGCAAAATTCCCTATAATCCTCTTTTTTATAGTATATATATATATATATATATATATATATATATATATATATATATATATATATATATATATATTGAACATTCTCTGACCATTGGGAATAGAGAACAGTGAACAAAACAAAAATCCTTGCCCACATGGAGCTTATGTTTTGGCAAAAAAGAACATGTAAGTAGAATTGTCCCTTTTGACAGTTTCTGCAAACTTTTAGTATCTTTGTAAAGTGAACTGATGTAAAGTGAACATCTTGAAATTAGTCAATTAGACTGGCTTTGCCAAACCAAATAATTCTTCCTAGTCATATAAGAAGAATTATCCTAACTGGCATTCAGCAGTAAGATGTTTAGACCTTAACATTTCTCTTTAAAAGATACCAAGGAGACAGTTTTATTCCTTGGTTTTTCTCAGTATGGCCCTCTGGATATAGGAATAATAAAATGCTAAAGATATTAGGGCTAAAAAGGATCTTAAGTAATTCACTCACTTTGTTTTCCACTTAAGATACCTAATCCCAGAGTTTAAGTGACCTGAGCAAAGACACATGGTTAGCCTATCTACAACCGATGCCTTCATGGTGTTCATTGTTTTTTGGGGAAAATGTACCTCTTGTATCCTAAGTGCCATATAATTGGTGAAAAGTGTGCTGATTTGAATGACTGCTGTTTTTTGCTCACAGCTGGATGCCAATGGGGAGCTGCTCATCCGAAATGCCCAGCTGAAGCATGCTGGCAGATACACGTGCACTGCTCAGACGATCGTGGACAACTCCTCAGCTTCAGCTGACCTGGTCGTACGAGGTAAGAGTTTTAACACGCTAAAATGACAAAGCTTAAAATACCTGACTTGCATCAATATCTATAATCTTCTGGGAACTCTGGCATGAATTCGTGTATCGTTAGTGTCTTGATCCTTGAGAACAGCTTCTCACCCATGCCTAAGAATGATTTATGCCAGACGAGTAGTAAACAACACTGATTTTGTTTGTTTTAGTAACTACATGTCTTCTAGAAAGTTATACCACATACCCCCTACTAAATGTCTGTGCTTGTAAACTTAGTACTTACCAGAAGTTTTCAGTTCCTGCGAATGCTTTCTTGTGTGTTGAGTATAGTGTCATTTCCCTTTTAATTTTTATGGGAAAAAAAATACACTGGAGCTCAAGTGTTATATATTTATTACTATCATCTTAGAATCAAAAGTTAATTGATACTGTTTCATGTTTCTATTTGTTTCTGGTTTTCAGACGAGTGTTTTTGTTTTTATAAGTAATTGAGAGTGTGCTGGGATACACACTTATTGAAAATACAACCCCTTTGCTACTGACCTCTACTGTATAGATGTGATGCCGACTCAGGACTTGCCACATCTTTTTAAACATTATTCATTAGCTCTTCACTCACTACTTACAGAAGGAACACCATTCCTTGTAGCTAAGCACCCATCAAGCTCCATGGGTTGACCTCAGCCTTTAGCTCTAAGTCTCACCATTTCTTGCAACCAACTCCGCTGGTCCACAGAAATCTAGCATTTCTACCTCCGTTCCTTTGTTCACAGCATTCCTTCCATGTCATGTTCTCATCATTCGTTGCTCAAATCTTATCTACCCTTCAAAGTTTGACACAAGCATTAACAAGTTCATGAGTTCTTTCCTGATGTCCCATATATGAGCCCCTCCCTTCTAAACTTTCATAACAAGTACTTCTTTCTCTAGTGTTTTTATAGCAATCTGTGTACATGAGTTATCTTCTCTAACTTGTGTAACTCACATGTGCATTTTTTAATTAATATGAAGTGAGCTCCAGATATCCATTGCATAGTTTCATAGCTCTCTTTTTCTGTCTCTGTCTCAGTGCCAGGTTAAAATTTTTATTTTTTCACATTTCACCTACTAGAAATCTTTACTGACCATTATTTCATTGCACATTTCATTCAATTTTTGAACACTCAAATAAGACAGTATCTGTGGGTTGTTTGTCCTAATAGCCCTTCCAGATCCAGATCAATGTAATTCCTCTTGTCTCATTCACCTCCTGCGTTTCCCTCTAGAGCAGCGATTCTCAACCTTTCACAGGGGTCGCTTAAGACCGTCGGAAAACACATATTTTCGATGGTCTTAGGAACTGAGACAGGGCTCCTCTATCTGTCTCCAGGCCCACATGCAGATATGCCCACATATGAGTATCCGGCAACCCCTGTGAAAGGGTCGTTCAACCCCCAAAGGGGTCACGACCCACAGGTTGAGAACTGCTGCTCTAGAGCAATAATAATGTGGAATCCCCATGTCGTTTTGGGAAAATGCTGAAAAGCCTTTTATCTCCGTTGAATATGTTCTTCAGTAGAGTGATAAGTCTACCTGAAGTTTCTTTATCCAAATGAACTTAGACATTCATTCCACACACCACTTATTGAATATTAATAAAACTCCAAGGTTGCAAAATGCTAAATCCAAGAGAGTTCATTTAGGCTCAGTATTTCCATTAAGAGTATTCTCTTATCTAGGACACCTGTTATCTTTGAGAGTTATCAGGGAGAGAGGTCAGTTTACAGACCACTTAGCTATCAGCTATTTCCCACAATAGCCTAGGTATACATTTAATTCCAATTATTTGCATAGCAAATAAATTAGCATTAATGTTACAATAGGGGTTATGTTAGAATGCATGTGCATCAGTGTCTTCATATAGTAATTATATTGGGTTGTTGGAAAAGTCATGATGCATTTTTGCAATGAAAAACAGAAAAAAGACGTCATGACTTTTCTGACAGCCCAATATTATAGTAAACTCCTGGTATTCAGAAGGAAGGGGAAGTTTTACAGATAATGGAAGAGCAGTAGCGATATCATCAACACATACATAGGTTATTAATAATCACCTAATGTGTATTTTACACATCCTAATATGTATCATTTACTCAATAAAATGAAGCTATAGTGAATATTTTGTGAAAATATAAAGTTTTTTTTTCCTTTCTCTAAAGCCTTTAGCCCCAAGAAAAATACCTTAAAGCAATTAAACTTGGCAAGTGTGCTCAGTAGAAATATGATACAGGATTTTAAGTCCCTGCATTATGGCAGCATGTTAATAAAACTATGTAGGTAGATGAAAAGTATGCCTTAGCATTTTTAAAGTCAGCAGAGTCATAATCATTTTGCAAACTTTATTTCCAATAATATGAAAGCTATTCATTTTGTATCAAGAGACACTGCAATTAAATTAGTCAAATACATGCCTCATAATTTGTGTCAATAATGTATATAAAGTAGACCTTAAAATATGCTTTATATATTTAAATCATGGGATATTAAATTAAATAGTTTATTTCTTATAATAATGGTGAGTAATATATAAGACATACCATGCCTTAAGTGATATTATTATTGGTTCATTTGTCCACTTAATTATATATTTTTTTATCTAGTCCAGGGAATTATAACCTGGAGTCCATGGACAGACTTCAAGGGGTTCATGGACCTCCTGAAATGGCATATAAAATTCCATGTGTATGTGCATTTTCCTAGGAAGAATATTTATAATTTTCACCAGATTTTCCCAGTCAGCAATGGCCCAGGAGGCCACAATCATCTTGTGACATCAATTTACAATAATATTGTATCAGTGAAAGAGGTCATTTCAGAATCAACCTTTTAAAATAGATGCATGGATAATATAGCCAAAGGAATTTAAAATTCAAACAACTATTAATTGCTTAATATTTAAAAGACCGTTATTGTTTAAAACTATTCTTAGTTAAAAAAAAAAAGAACCAGCTGTGAGACTTCAAATGTTTTTATACTTCTTATGTAAAAATCCAAATTGAGAGGATGATACAAGTTTATTTTTTGTTGTTGTTGACATAATGAATGTTTTATTTCTTAGGCCCCATAAAAGTGTATTTCAGGTTGCTATGCTACATCAAGTAAATTTTAATGCACATGAACGGTTCTGTATGAATGTTCTTTAGCAACAGATATTTGTGGAGGGCTTAAAGCTCTTCAGCTGAAAAAAGTGTCATTTAGAGAGAAAGGTTTTGCAGGATTTATTCAGCAGTACTTGTGAGAACATTTGTGCAACTTGCCAAATCTAAATTCTCTTTCATGAGTGCACTTTTGGACAACTAAAAAATGGACCATAAAATTAGGCCACAAAAGCAAGAAATTAGGGTTTGACCTTCAGGTTTTACTTCTTCCCATGGCATTTCTGCTGTAATATAAATATCCCTGGCCATGCTACAGGTTGTTAGGAAGACCTTCCCGACACCTGGCTGAACATAACGTTTCCACTAAAATGGTAAAATAGAAAATATGATCATAATTATAATTTTCAGATCCCCTTCTGTTTTACATCTTATATAGTATAGTAAATAAAATTTCATCATTCAAGGCTGAAATTTAATAACAACAACAACAAAAATACTTTAGCTATCTTAAACTTTTCTTTTGGTCTGATTCTCAACCCTAACATATGCTACATGAAATTTGGAAATGTTTGAAGAAAGGATAACTGAAATTAAAGAGGATGATATAAAAATTGTGTAAATTATTCTATCCTCAAATCAAATTTGTGTTTTCATATTGTTATATTAGAAGCTTATACTGTTTTACGTGGAGTTGTGTTAAATGTGGACAGTGTGTGTGTGTGTGTGTGTGTGTGTGTGTGTGTGTGTGTGTGTGTGTAAAAATTTTCACTTTATTTCTAAGGCCAAAATAGAGTTGTAGAATGAAAATGGATATGTTAGATGTCATCTATTTTTTATATAATTCACTGAAGTTTTTATTCCTTGGCCTAATGACATGGTTACCAGATTCTTTTTAAGGAGGTCATTTTAGTTGATGACTAACCCACTTTTAAATCCTGTGCTGGATAAATTAAGGTAACATAGCTAAACAAGTAACCTAATGGAAGCTGTCAATATACTTTTTAGTCTGAATGATATTGCTATATTTTAAACCATCATCATAATGGTTGGCTAATGGTCTTTTCTACAGAAAATGCTCTTGGGTATTTATTACTGCCAGCTGTTTTGTATTTGCAGAGTTCATATCCAGAGTTTACCTCTCTTCACTGTCCAGGCAAAAATATTTTTGAATCATTTACTTAGAGATGTTGTTCCAGATTATCTAATAATCTGTCTTTAAAAAATAAGAAATAGAAAAACATTTTCCTTATCTAAGATAAAAAGGGTTCTAATGATCCCGTTATTGGCAAATCATAACATTAATTTCATCTTTTTTTCCTTCCAACTTCCTCACAGTAGCTATATAAAAATCTCTGCATTTATATTCAAATTTGAATTTCCAATTTTAAATCTAGAATTAATCCTAGAAGTCCCTGAAACAATTTTCATCCCTTTATTTTACAAAATTTGGACTCTGAGATTTGCCCTGCCTTGCCTGTCTACTTCATGACAATCGCCTTGGAAGCCCATCCAGTTCTCTCATTATACTAGGGTTCTTCCAGACAGTATGAATAATTAAAGTCTATAGTTAATTTCTAAAATTTCTATAGCTAATGCTTTAAAACTTTTAATACTCTAAAACTTTCTGTAGTTAATTTGGGATGGTCTAGATCTAGAAAGATGACTGTCTGTTGTAGAATTGCTGCCACAAAGTAGCAAAAGTTGCTGATTATAGCTTCTGCTCTTTTCCTTGTCCCTTCCCATTATCTGGCATATGCTAATAAGTAATACTTTAATTTTTAAAACATTGTGAAAAAAGACAAAGACAAAGACATTTATTATTATTTTCTAAATACATAGTTTACTCTTGCATTATTTACAGTTCTATTGGTATGGCTAACTCAAGGACCTTGGATATTAGTGAAAGCAAAAGGACAGAGTCTGTCATCACGTTCAAAGTTTGTGAAACCCTTGGTGCTAAATCAGGATTTAGACTTGTAGTTATCTGGCATAAATACTCACATTGTGTTAAAAAATTCCTGCATATATTCAAATTATTATTAAATAAGCAAGTGAAGATTTATACTCAAAATTACTTTAAGGCATGGCATGTCTAAATTAATTCAAAAGGAGTTTTAAATTAATCAGTTTAATCACTGTAAAATTAGGAAGAACAGACAAAAAGGTTTCGTGTAGTAGTATACACACTAAATTGCATGGGCATATAATTACATGTACCTAACCAAGCCCCCAACACACACCCACACACACACACACACACACCCACACACACACACACACACACGACACGATCCAGAAAAGAGATACACATACAGGCGGAAAGATGTGTCCTCATCATCTTGTCAAATCCAAAGAGAATTGTTGAGGTAGTTTTTCAAGTATGTGGGTCAGAAAAACACAAATTTACCTCAGATACTTGGATAATTGCCTGTGCTTTCCACTTGCTTTGGCCAAGAAAGCTTGCCACAGAGACAGACTAAAGATTCCATCTCATCGGCCTTGTAGGACTGAGGCAGGAAAATGGCCCTTGCTGCTCACGCTGGCTGGAACAATGACTGACTGGGCGCCATTCTAAGGCATCCTGACCCTATAAACCACAGCAATACATCTACTAATAGTGAAGCCTGCCCAGAAATTAAGCATTCTCCTTTCTATTGAGAATCAACAAGTTCAATAACTGCTAGAGGCCAGCTCCCCAGAACTGCTACATGCTGAAGCTGAAATATGTATCTGTTTATAATAAATACAGAAGTGAGAAAGTAACTTGATTGTTTCAAAGTTAAAATTTATTAGCGTTATTTTTTAAAGGCTTTAGTAATAATAACAGCTTTCCTAATTCTTACTGAAGTTATAAAGTACATCAGTGATTTTGATTTTCTCACGGGAAAAAGAAAGTCCTTTATTTTATTATTTAAAAACTTTTTTTCCAGTTACAGTTGACATTCAATATTATTTTATATTAGCTTCAGGTGTACAGTATAGTGGCTAGACATTTATATAATATATGCAGTTATCCCTCCCAATTAGTTAGCACCCACCTGGCACTATACATAGTTGTGGCATTATTGACTATATTTTCTATGCTGTACTTTACATCCCAGTGACTATTTTGTAACTCCCAATTTTTTGTTGTTGTTTTTGGTTTTTTGTTTGTTTGTTTTTTTAGCTGAGCCATCCTGCTACCTTTTGGCAGCTCAGTAGCAGCTCAGCTCAGGCCGGAGAATCAAACCTGCAGCCCTGTTGCTCAGAGTTTGCACTCTTGAGCGAGCTCTTAACCAACTGAGTCACTCGGCAGGCCCTGTAACTACCAATTTGTATTTCTTAATCCCTTCACCCATACCCCCAACCCCTCTCCCCTCTGGCAACCATCAGTTTGTTATCTGCACCTATGAGTCTGTTTCTGTTTTGTTTGTTCATTTATTTTGTGCTTTAGATTCCACATATAAGTGAGATTTTATGGTATTTGTCTTTCCCTGCCTGCTTATTTCACTTAGCATAATGCCCTCTGGATCCATCCATGTTATTGCAAATGGTAAGATTCCATTCTTTTTTATGGCTAATATTCCATCGTATATATGTACTACATTTGCTTTATTCAGTCATCTATTGATAGGCATTTCGGTTACTTTCATATCTTGGCTATTGTAAATAATGTTGCAATGAATATAATGGTACATGTATCTTTTCAAATTAGTGTTTTGGATTTCTTTGTGTAAATATTCAGAAGAGGAATTGCTGGGTCATAAGGTAGTTCTATTTTTAATTTTTTGAGGCACCTCCAAACCATTTTTCACGGTGGCTGCACCAATTTGTGATTCTACCAGCAGTAGTGCATCAATGATTTGTAGATGTGTTTCTCAATGTAAGTTCAATGCAAATTGATGTAAATCCAAGGGAATTTTCAATATGCAATGAAGTATGTAATTCATTCATAATAAGTCACACTATTTTAAGCTTTAAGATGAGTCTTGAAAATGATCTAGGTTAACACTTCATTTTATAAATTCAAAAATTATAACAACCCTCTGATGGTTATGAACTGGTAGATGACATTATAAACCATACACCGATATAAATTTAGATCACTTTTCTTTTTCCTCACTGGAGTACAGGGAGAAGTTTCTTTAGAGGATTTCTTGTCCTCTTCTTCAATTAATTGCTCCTCACTCTCTTTGTCTTATAATGAAATGGGTCAGCTTTGGCAAACTGGAATTTATTTGTCGCTACATAGTTGGTTTGTATCAATGGCTCCATTGAAAAATAATCAGCAGACTTGCTGCTCTTCACTCTGATTCCAGGAGAGAAAGCTGGAAAGCTATACAGCACTCAAAAAGCATGTTAGGCTTTTACATATTCCATTTCAGTGCTCTAGCACAGACTGTGTATCCACCAGGTATGTTTACCAGACAATGATACCAAATTAAGCTGACAGTTATGCCAATTATGTCAAATTACAAGAGCATTACAGATATTCAGTGATATCCAAAAGCCTTTATAAGCATGAATAAATGGAAATTAGTTCATGTTTTTAAATAATTTCCATTAATGTTGGAAAAATATTATGTTTGCAACTCTAATCTTTATACTATGAAAAGCCTTATAAATGTAAAATAAAAATAACTGTATATAACTATATAATTTAATGTATAACGTATGTCATAAAATATTATAATTATGTAGCCTGTATTATGAAATAAATATTATACAGTATGTATTTATTATATTATGTAGGATATATAATATTTATTTAAGGCTTACTATTTACCAGGAACTATTTTAAGAGACAGATACTATTATTATCTCTGTTTTACAGATGAGGAAACTGAGTCCCAAAGAGGCTAAGGTTATACGACTACTAAGTAAGAGGGCAAGATTTGAATCCAAGCAGTCTGACTTCAGACATAACACCTGGCTTACTGCTATAATCCAATATAACCGAAGACTAATTCAGATAATACATTTAATTAGATAAAATAATCAATATGGAAAAATTAAAGTAAAAATTAAAATACTTTTTTTTGTAAGAAAGGTTTATTCTGTAGAAGTCACTGATGCAGATTCTTCAATTTTATTTTTGCCCATGATATATTATTGCTAGCCTAATAACAAAGGGAAACTATGATAATTTAAAATACGTTGCTTTCAGCTAGTCAGTGTCATGGAATTATAATGAAAATAACAGTAAATAAATTATAGTAGGTGGTTTTAAAGCTTGGTTTTATAGTGTGTTCTTTGGCCTTAAAAATGATTCATTAAAAAAATGTATAAATGTGCTAGATTATAATATATGTCTATAGGACTTTCACATACATTTTATCATGTCACACTAACAAAATTTCTGTGAGATTGTAGTGCGAGGACTGGTAATTACATTCTGTAGACAAAGGAAGTTTAAAAAAGCGGAAAAGAAAATGACAAAAAAAAAGAAACAAGGATTTCTCAGTTTTCACATTATAGAGTCAGAGCGTGGCCAGATATTAGGGCTCCACATTCACTACATAACTTACTTTTCTTCACTGCTCCTTAATGTTCAATTTCCACAAATACAAAAACCCGATCATAGAAATGTATTGTACATCTGTTTCACTGATTGTATATGGTTTATTTGATCAAATCAATTAGGCTGTCCACTCAAAATACTCTGAGGCACTGATAATTCAAAGTAAAGTTAGAGAGTAGAGTAGAATTTTAAGTTATTTGCAATTAGAATTTCATATCATCTCTTTTTATTAAAAAAAAAAACAACACAAAAGCAAAAATACCTTAACTTCATTACTGAAACAATAACCAAGAAAAGACTTCATGGTATAAGATCCCTTTTAAGCATAACAATTTTCTTATGTATGATTTTTGTGAAATCTACTATTTAAAGTCTCAGGAGCATTCAGTTTTTTTCCTCATGGTGCCTTTTGCAGACTGGCTTCCTGCCACCACATCTCCCTGCCACCAGCCCAGCCCCTGGGAATTTAATTAGGAGATTATATATATATATATAATTAGGAGATTTTATATATATATATATATATATATATAATTAGGAGATTATATATATATATATATATATATATATATATATATATATATATATNTATATATATATATATATATATATATACATATATATATATGAATGAAGGGAACTCGGAAAAAGCTTTTATTCTCTAGATCTATGGCCAATTTAAGAAGTTTCAAAGGCGAGATCTCAGTCCTTTTCAATTCCTATCACATAGCTCCTCAAACCATTATCATCACTGGGATTAATTAAGTATATCAAAGAGAAAGGAAGAAATATTAAAAAAAAGTTTTACAGCTAACTGTAGACTCTCTCGTGGTATCCTGCACATCTAGCAGTTCCACAGTTTGCACTCTCCCCACTTCCTCCTTGAAGGTGACTATAGGATCCTGCACTTGTGTGACAGAACACCCCATGTGTTATCTAAATTTGACTTAGGACATTTCATTACATCAGCTCAGCAGGGAGTTCTCAGTCTTTTCTCTGCCACAGGATTTTTTTCATTATAATGTTTAACTACAAAATACATTCATTAGTGAATGCAGATTCTTGCACAAATTGAAAAGCTCTATTTTTTTTGAAAAAGTAAAACACTATCTTAATTTCTAATTGCCCAATGCTAGCCATTAGTAATGGTCACTATGTGGCCGTGGTTTGTGTACATTTCCCAGGGCGCTGCTGGAACACCAACCCCATATTTGAAAGTGCACTGGGGGGCAAGTGATTGAGAGTTAGCATATTGCAGGGGAACCTTGAATCCACTTCATTTTTATTAAAAAAAATAATTCATAAACTTATGAATTTTCAATATTATTAGTAGCAAATAACTTGTGACACACTGAAGTGTAGTGATTCCTTGCGTGTCCCTGAATAGTCTGGGGCCTATCACACTGAGAAACACGTTTCTGAGTATCATCTCCCTATAAGCTTTGTGGCTCTCAACAGCTAGCCGCTGGAACCCCTCTGCACATTCCTGAGAATTTCTCCAGGAGTAAGGGACTGTTACAGACAGGACTATGTCAGATTCTCTGATTTCTGTGATGGTCTGACAATAGTGTCCCTAAAAACAATTTGGAGGACCACTATCTGATCTGTTCCTACATAGGCTGATAGAAACGATAACTAATTTAAAAAAATGACCTCCATGGTGGAGCAGTTAAGGGAGGATCCTTGTGTGACTGTTCATAACCCCCTCTCTCCAGATTTAAAACCTCAGGTTGCAGATCATCAAACCCTGATAATATAGTAAAAACTACCAAAACTTCATTTAAAAGGGGGGGGGGAGACAGAATATATCTAAATTAGTAATTTTGTGACCATTTATCATAGGGACTAAATGTTAAACAAGCCGTTAGCAGAGATAAGTTACTATTTCTCCTATTTCAGTGACTATCACCAGAGAGACACTAGTGGTTATAAAGTGGTCTAATTCTAATAAATTAACTTTAGTTATGGGAAGACAAAAGAGGTGGACAACTGTCTTGTTAAATGCATGATTTTTCTATAATAATATAGTTTTACTAATATATGCATGCAGTCATTAGAAGGCCTGCATGGTGCGATGGAAAAGGTATGGCTTTGGGGATTAGACAAGCATTGATTAGAAGCCCACTTCACCTACTGAACGGTGGTCTTAGGTTAGTCAGTTAATCACTGTAAGCCTCAGATTCCATACTTATGAAGGAAAATAATAATAGTTACAGGTCACACATTGCCAATGGTGACGTTTATAAATATGGTTCTTTACTTCCTTCCCCTTTACTATTAATATATAGACTTAAAAAAAAATAAATGCAGTGTTACTGAAGACATAGGTTCTAATGACATCTAGCCCCAAACACTGATTACGTTTTTACAATCATTGCTAAAATTTATCCTCAGTATTTTTTGCTTAGTTAGAAGCCTTCAAGGTCTAAGCATATGTTTTAGTAGGTAGACTTGTACTAGATGGAGTGCAATTACAAAAGGTCTAGGAATTTTTGGTGGGGGGTGGGGGTGGGGAAGGACTCCAGAACACCTCTTGTCCTTTAGAAAGTCAATCACTGTTTCTTAGGTAAAGAGATTTGGGCCAAAGCTGTCACTTCCGCCTTCTCTCTTTTGGACTTCATTCTTCATTGTCTAGGAGATGTGTTTCTTTGTTCGTTATTTCAATTTACCCATCGAGGAAACATGGCAAATCCCCAAAGTACATGGCTTCCTGCCCCTATCTGGGCATCCACACTCTCCCTTCAGCCTTGATCTTTCCTCTTGCAGGTAAAAACAGAAAAGATGGAGAGAAAAACATGGTGGATCCTTTTCTCCCCGTCTGTGCAAGCCTGCCTCCAACCTGGTGATCGTTGACACTCACCATTTGTGTGAAAGCCTTTTTTTTTTCTTTTTAACATATTATACTAGATTTTACTAATTAACTCAGTCTTGTAGCTTCTGCAGTTCCCCCCCCCCAATCTAGTTTTTAGAGGATGTATTCCCTTTTGAACTTCTAAACATACTTTGAACAGAAAGATATTTAAAAATATAATTATACAGCTTCACTAATATTTGAGATATGCCTAGTGAACTAATCCCCTGCATCATATAATGGCCAAGTAGAATTTTTGTGTTTTCATGTCCTGTTTTTCTTTGAAATTATGTATCTCAGAAATTAGCTCCTTATTTGAAAAAAAAATATGAAGAACTGTTGAATTATAATACAGGAATTTTGCCACTGAATGGACTGTTTGATTTACCCAAGCAGGTAATGAACAATGTTGTCAATTTCACTAATGAGGTGTCTTAATTAGGACAAAAGCTAAGGGGTGTTACTCCAGTGGCCTTCTGTATCCTGGTGCCATACATATTCTTTGGCAAGAAACAATGGAAAGCAGCAGTAAACAACCGAAGACTGTCCATAGCTCTGTAGGGTTTTTGGAATAATTCCTGAGATTGAGAAGTGAAAATGGACAGCATGTGGAGAAAATTGTCATTTCAATAGGAAGATTTAAGTGAAGATGACTAAGCCATTAACAGCATGCATGCATATTTAATTTTATTAACGTCTATCATCAGCCTTCTTACATCTTTTCCTTTTGAAGAAGGTTGATACTTGTATCAGAAAGATTTGGCCAGAAGTGAAGGCTTAACATTAAACATGAATTCTTTCTGGAGCTGATTAAATTTAATTGTTTGAAAATACTTTCATGTTTTTCCCCCTTTGGTCAAAGAGACATGCCCAAAATTCTTCTTCACAAGAAATAATTTTGTTCTCCTTAAATGAGTTCATGTGTAGGTGTGGGATATTATATGAATTTCTCATTTAGTAACTATAGCAGCCTCATCTGTGGTAAGAAGAATTCTTAGGAAAGTTTTAAGGGATATATATATATATATATATATATATATATATATATATATATATAAAATCTCCATCCATGTGATATGAATAGTTTTCTTTACGAATAGTTTTATTTTAAAAATAATTTATTACTTATCTTAAAGGAATAAATCAATATCTCTGGTTTAAGATGTTACTTATTTTCATCTTTTTGGTTTTTTTTTCTAGTCTCAGTTATGGTCACAGAAGGAATTATCTTAACATTTAGGCTAGAGCTCCAGATCAATTGCCATTTTAATAAGTTATGTAAAATTAATTTGAGGATCTCATGTATTTGTAAACATTACCATAGAGACATGTGCATGAATCATCATTGTGGGCATCTTCTTACATAGCACATCATTGAAAGTATACCACCAAGACCAGATAGATATATAGTTTTGGAACGAAAGAATAAAAATTAGAGAGGAAACCACACGATGAGCCTGACTGGTGCCAACCAAGAAAGGGAGAATATCCTAATTTAGATAAACTGCATTGATAGCACTAGAATTATACAGATACATTTACCTAACTTTACCCTCATTTTCACTTCTATTTTGGGATCAAAATTTACTTTAATCAATGTTAGAGCTTAAAAAGCTACCATACTCCTATTAAATGGTAGAGTAGAAATATTTAATATTCAGCTTCATCTTAGTACAGTCCTAAACATCGACAAGACCACACAACTTTGATTTGTCTGATAACCTTATAATTCGGCAATTGTCTTAATAATTTTCAGAGCAAGAATGGGCCTGTAGTAATATAGGGACTTTATTTCACATAGTTTGGAAAAGAGGAAGCCACTTTCCCTAATATAACTAGTGTTCTTTCAGCATAGTTATTTCAAGATTATTTGATTTTAAAAGGGAGGATAATTTGTTCTGAAAAGATTTTTGTTTCCTTAACATTCAAACATTTCATTAAATTTTGCTATTTTAGTAAACATAAGTAATGAACCACAGTAGATTTGTATGTGGTGCTTTGCTTTCAATTATGTATGGACTGAGGAATTGCATGTGGAAAGGGAATGACAATACCAGGATATCCTTCAGGCTTAACATCAAGGTTTATATTAACATGTGTGCTATGTGGGGTGAAGTCCCAATAAGACTAGTAGATTTTTGTGTCCAGTTCCAACTCTACTTAGATTTTTTTTAGAAATCTAGTCAGTTTTTAAGAAGAAGAAAGTACATTAGGGCTATACTGCCTACGGATTGGTACCAACTCACGTGATGCCTGGAGGATAGTCACAGCTACTATAATCCTCTTTAATTCTGGAGGACGCACCCAGTCTCAAATCTTCTATCCCATTTGAATTATCAGAAAAATAAATCTCAATTATTGATTGATATAATATAGTCAGCTACTTTATATTGTGTGAATAATCATATTGAATTTCTTTTCTGGCTACTTTTCTTCAAATATTTAAATTCTTCTCCATTGAATGTTATAACATTCCTAAAAGAGGAAATGACAGGATTAATAAATAATTGTATTTCTGCTCATTTTGCCCTCTAATTACATTTGAATGAGAACTGAGTGGAAGTCACATCTGTATTTTGTTCAAATGTGAGTTTTTTGGGGGGTTTTTTTGTGTTTTTTTTTAATGATACTATTAAAATTGATGAAAGATTAACAAATGCCTTATGGTGATCAGGAAAGGCTGGGGCTGTATCGAGGATGAATTTTTAAAGGGATGATGTTATCTCAGCTGTTTTTAAATTACTTTCTTTTTGCTATTGTTATTGGAAAGTTGGTCTCATGGTAAACTGGTTGGCTTGAAATCCTCACTTTGCCATTTACTTGCTGGGTGGCCAGTCCTTTAATCTATCCATATCTCTGTTTCCTCATCTCTAAAATAGGGAAAATAATAGTGCCTACATCATGGGGTTACTGGTAAGAAATATAAAATTTTTAGCAATGACTCCAATACAATAAAGACTAAGTAAAATGTATTATTTATATGAAAATATACAATATAAATTTCCTTTTTGATTCACTAACATTTTATATCATTTAAAATTTATATCGTTATGAGTTCACTTTAGTTTAAAAAGTACAGATAAATCCAAGAGAACAAACAATGTAAACTTGTCAGTGTCCAGGTGGTCCTTTGGAGTCTTTGGTAGGCAGACACATTTGGGCTAAATTTTAAATGGGCTTGTCCTCAATTTGGGTGGGGTGTGCAAGGAAACCCAATCTCTTCTGACTCGGCACACTGCCACAGACAAGCTGTGTGATTCTGGCAATCCCTTTAGACTTCAGCATCCGATGTAACATGTACAGATACTGGCTTAAGTGAACTCTAAAATGAGTGTAAGCTATGTTGCATATTGAAATGTTTTCATTATTTGCATGTAGTCAATGATTTAATACTGAAAACATTGAGAACATACATAAATTTAGGGAAAAAGAATATCGATGTGGCAAATGAGACTGTACACTGAACCGCAGATGACAGAGGACTGTATTGGCTATTTCCACAATCCTTCATTAGGTAAAAACATGACCGAAATTAGCGTCAGTAATTGTAGACTCCTTTTGCCTGACTTTGAAGAACCTACAGTGAAGAAACATAGCAAAAACAAGGACCTTGATAGACCACTAAGTATTTCTCTCAGGTGAGATTTTATGGAGCATTCACAATTGGTAATCTCTGAGAGAGATATTTAAAGCCAGGGGGAAAGAACATAATGGGTGAAAACAAGAATTATGAGAGAGGGAAATGCAAATAGAAAAGGAAGAACAGTCCACAGTAGCAGCGTCCACCTGAAGAAGGACAGAAAGCTGAGCTCCAAGAAAGGTAGAGATCGAACACTATGATTTTGAGTAGGAAAAGAAGGTGCAAAAAATCAGCACTGAAGTTTGCACCATTAATTTAATAAATTTGGTCAGCTGGACAGGCCTAACTCTGTTATGGTGTTTACTCATCTGTCAGCATTTGGAAGAACCAGGAAAGGAAAATAGCAGCACTGTGTTATGGGTGTGATGTATGAGTTTAATAAAATGCATTTCAGAAACTCCAGAGGGTAGTGGTGCCAAGCAAGTGCTATAGATAAACCTGTGTTCATAAAAACTAAAACCAAAAAGCATGCTTTAAATAACTCTTTATCCCGTCCCCCACATCTCTTTTTCTCCTCATTTTCTTTTCTTTCCAACTTCCTAAGTATTTAGTGATAATGAGAAGAATTGATGAAAAGCCATTGCCAGGACTAATCAGAAATACTCAAGTTTCTTTTTTTCCCACCACTATGGATCTTTAATGATAAAACCAAAAGAAAGAAAAAAAAAGAAAGATGAAAGTAATTTATCACCTGATGTATTTAGACATTTAAAATTTAGGTCAAATTCCAAAGGTTCTTCCCATCTGACTATATTTCTCTTCAATTTAAATTGGCATAAATTGCATTCTTAGTATCATTAGCTATCTGCCTGAGGACCACCTAAGAACTTGGAAAGAGATATCAGTAGAGTAATAATGAAATAAGCTGCATGTATCAATTCATTTGCTTACATGTTTCCTGGCTTCAGTTCTTTCCTTAAAGATTTCTTGAGAGTGTTGGCACAGTGATGAGGAATTTCTTGTATTGCTTTTACTTCATTGGTGAAACTATCAGATGGGTAGACAGTTCCTAAACACCTTCCTTTGAGCTGAGGAACAAGTACCTGTATTATTTTATATTTACCACAGCTCTTCTCTCTCCATTCTGACCAGAAACACTGAACAAGTGGTATCAGCTACACTGATGTGAAAACTTTCCTCCTGGGAGACAGTGCAGAGCTGGCCCTGGGTTGAACTCACAGGCTATCCACGTTTGCCTCTATAGTACTACTCCTATTATTGTTAATAGATTAAGTTTAGTGAGGACCTTCTATGGGCTAGGCCTTGCACTACATTCTTCATGTTAAATTTGTTATTTCAGTCCTAACAACAATTCTATATGGACAAGTTTTATTACTCCTATTTTGCAGACAAGGAAATGAATGCTTAGTAAATATAAGAAACTTGCACAAGATAAATCAGGGCACAGAATTTAAAGTCAAGCCTACTTTAACTCTAAAATCCTTGCTCTTTAATAGTACATTTTCTCTCAGTCATTTTCTGGGAGATATTTATAATCAATTACTAGATGCATAAGACTACTTCACATGAGGTGAATTAAGTAATACTGCCACACAGGCTTTTAAGGATATAAACCAACCCCTTTGCATTTGTTCTCTCAAATCCTCCTTATGACATAGTATTTCAAGGGAAGTGGGAGATTGGACATTGGATTATGGATGACCAATATGCTTAAAAAACTGCCTGAAGATCAACTGTAATAAATTCATTTATATATTCACCAAATATTTATTAAGGCCAGATTTACATTAGGGGGAAAAAATGGACAAATATAATTACAATGTTGGTATTTAATGAATGAATAACTGAATAAACTTATTATGCATATAATATCCCAACAAATACACTAATACTATGCAACTTTAATATGACCTGTTAAAATATTATTAATTTACCACTCCAACAACTTCAGAGAATAGCAGGGAAATGATTTACACTTTATTTGTTGTCAACTAGCCTGTGGCAATTTTGTCTGAACTTCTCTTTAACGTTTTCTGAATGCCATACCCTTATGCTCTGAAAAATGTTTGAATGCATGACTTTCTCTTCTTTTTAAAAGCTATTCTGTTTTTCACCTATAGTTTTTAATTTTAATACTCTGAAATATTCCACTCAGTAATTGACTTGAGATGATGCTTCATGTTAAATAATGAATTGCTTGGTTCTGATTCAGAATATGCACTGTATTTCAATGTGGTTTCTACACATGACAAATGCAACATGTTCTTTCTGAACATCACATGTGGTCTTTATTATTTATGTACCTGTTTTAATTTATTTTGGATGGCGTGTTATTGTTACTTTTAATTATTATCCACTATTTACAGATTATACATTTACCACAATTTATCTTTATTATATTTATGTTATATATCTCCAAATAATAAAGTTTACTACCATCAATAGGGTGTGTCTTGTGTTATTTTAATGTTATAAATAATGCATTTATGTTGATCTACACACATGTTTTCATCCTTGAGACCAACTGCAAGGAAATTGGTGAAGGTTTGGATGTTGCCTAGACCTTTGCAAAAACCAAAGTCAGGTTTGAGAAAAAAACACCACATAGGCTAAGCATTTGATCTGATATATAAGTAGGAAGATATTTATTTTTGGCTAAATGATAAAAAACATATGTCCTTTTTAGTACTCTATTTAATATGAAAATATAAACGTTCCACTTTACCAAAGTTCTTGATTATTATATCCAGTATGTCTAATTCTGTTGGGGATGGCTTCCTTTCCAGTGCAAAGAAAACAAACGATGCCATTTTCTGAAACGTTTATTCTAGGACTCTCATAACTTACAGCTTTCTTTAGCATTTAAAGTAGCAGATGCCACCATACCACTTAAAGAACATTTTTCTCATTTTAAAAAACAAACTGTGAGGCAAAGTATAAGCATTTTATATACTATTCTCATGGCATTTACTACTTTATAGTATAGTTGTTTGCTGGTTCATTTCACCCTTTTCAAGACAAATTGCTACTCGAAACTCAAAAGTTACGTCTCATTTATCTTTTCATCACTACCACCCAGCACAGCACTCTCATTTAGGAGGATAAATGAATAATGTTTGTACTGAGTTATGAATCATCTATGAAAACCTATGTTTAACATTATTTTATGTTCTGCAGTAATAACTCCTCTGTCCTAAGATACTTCATTATGTAAATTGATGATTTCAGAGCAATCGTAGTATATCTCTGAGTTTACAATTGTTTTCTACATTTTATAAAACTAAAAGTATTTCTTTTATTATTGTTTATTCCAATTACTATAACTAACATGAAATGTATTACCCAAAATGATACCTAACATCATGCTCAGAAATTTCTACTCTGAGTAAAATAAAACATTTAGGTTTATATATAAAAAAAGTATTTGTTCCATTTTGGGGATGCAGAATGAAATATTGAACTATTCTCATTTCTGAACTGAATTGTGCCATTGTCTCTGATTCATGCATGGAGCAAGCACTCATGAAATATCACTGTGCTTACAGTCTGTATTAGGTCCCATTGGCAGTGCCAAGTGCATTTTAAGAGTCAAACAATAAGATACGTATCCTGAATAATAATGCCATTTTTAAATGACAACATCTCCTTTTTTAAAAAGAGACATCATGAAATCATTTAATGAAAATCATAAATGCTATTATTATCAATTCTTACAGTTTATATTTAAAAGGAATGTGGCAACACTGATTATATTGTTTAAATGTCCTTTAGATTAATTGCAAGGAAGACATGTTTGTATTCAAATGTGAGCTTAATTCACTAATTGGGATTCATTGATTCATTATACAATTTTTTATTCCAGGTCCTCCGGGCCCTCCAGGTGGTCTGCGAATAGAAGACATCAGAGCCACATCTGTGTCACTTACTTGGAGTCGTGGTTCAGACAATCATAGTCCTATATCTAAATACACTATTCAGACCAAGACTATTCTTTCAGATGATTGGAAAGATGCGAAGACTGGTGAGTTTTATTTGTCTGTACATATTTTTAAATTAATTATTTTATCAAACACTAAATCCTGGATGTTTTAGGAATTTTATCATCTATCCAAAAATGCTTTTTAATTAAAAAAATTATTTTTTGAGTATCCCAGTGCTTTGGTAATGAAGAAAACCCCATGGAACTTAAACATTTTAAAACTAATCATGAAGAAGAAGCGGTGTGTTGAAAAGCCTCTTTTTCTCTCTTTTTGCAAATGGCATCTATAGCTTATTATTCATGATCCATATAGTCCTGCATTTTTAAAAAGCCACATTGATCATAAATATTAACTTAAGCATTCAAATCTTACTACCATAATCCTTTACTTTCTGAGGATGATTTTGCCTGGTTCGAATCACCTCAAAACATATTTCTAGAGAAGTTTTGGATCTCAACTTTTTTTTTCTTATATTAAGGTTTCTTAAAAATTGATCAGGAAAAAATAAATGATAGTTAGTGGGTACTTTTCCTTGTCTATAACTATTACCATTGCTATTTCTCACAACTGGCCTACAATATCACACATCAGTTTATTTTCTCCTATAACATCAAAGGAGATAGAGGATCTTTTTGAAAAAATAATATTTATGTTTGTCATTTTTGACAAAATTTTAAAACAAACTTGTAGTTGTCAGAATTTCTTTCAGATACATGAAAAAACAAACAAACAAAAGAAAACACCATAGAAATACAGACTCAATTTTGCCCGAGGGAAGAAAAAAAGACAAAAGTGGTGAATAAAATGTCCCTTTCAAAAATTGAAAAAAGAATTAATATCAATATATTCCAAATCTGCTCTCATTTTAGCTTTATCTTAAAGTCATGGAATTTATTTGTATTGCTCACCAAGAGGTTTTAATTTAGATGTAGTAATTTGGATAGATAGATAGATAGATAGATAGATAGATATAGAGATATATAGATACAGATATATGTACTTACTTTAGGGCTTACCAGCTACAACTGAACTTATCAGAATAGGCTTCATATTTTTACTAACTTAATTTTAGTGAGATATAGAAGTGTTTCTCATAGATAGTTCTATTCCATTTTACCCCTTTTATGTGCTATATATTATTTATACATACCGAGGGTACCAAAAAAATGTATACATGTGGACACTTTGGTCAACATAGCTTAAGCAGTAATTCGCTGTAATCAGAAATGTCTGGATGCTGATGGTAACCATTTTGAGCACCTCTTGTAATTGCAGAAGTCAAATGTGAATTGTATTCATCTTTTGTTATTGGTATGTTTTGAGTATTACAATTTTAATACAGTTTTTCTTTTTTAAATGTGCATACATTTTTTTGGCACCCACTGTATTACGTCTATATATGTTACAAACCTGATAATCTTCTGCTAAAAGTATTGCATTCTATAATTTTAATGTCTTTCAAAGCAGCTAAGTAAAGAAAGAAAAGTGAATATGTATTTATAGAATTTGCTATATTAACCTTTTTATTTAACAATTCTGGTTCTCCTCATTTGTTCCTGTGGATTTGAGTTACTATCTGATATTTCCTTATTCTAATATAGCTTTGCTTCTCCTTGCCCCTTTAAGTTATTGTTAAATATATCATATTTCTGTATACTGTAGTCCCAATAACACAATTTTATTGATTTTTAAAACAATTAATTATATTTAACACAATAAACACATATTTGTGTTTATAAACACATATATAAGCAAATAGGTATATATTTATAAGTATGATATATATGAATGGATAGATCAATACGTAGATAGGTAGATATAGTTTTCTAAATGGCTTTAAAATCAGATAAGAGAAGAAACATGTATTTACAGTGTCTAATAATCACATAATTACCTTTTCCAGTGCTCCTTATTTGAGAGGGTTTTTCTTCAGATTACTCACCGGGGTCAACTGCTTTCAGCCTGAAGAACTTCCTTTAGTATTTCTAGTAAGGCTGTTCTGCTACCAACCAGTTCTCTCAGTTTTTGCTTATCTGTGAATGTCTTTATTTCCCCTTCAGTTTTAAAAGAGAGTTTTATTGGATACAATTTCTTCATTGACAGTTTGGGTTTTTTTCTTTCAGCACTTTAAATATGTCACCGTAGAGGCCCTTTATCAGGTTGAGGAAGTTCTTTTTTATTCTCAGATCACTGAAAGTTGTTTCTAAGTTCCTTTGTATTTACCAATACACTCATGTAACCTCTGGGTTCTTCATTCCTTTCCATGGAGTTGGATTTTTTTGGAGCATACTTTCCCTACATAAAGAACTTTTAACATGTCTGATTGTTCAGGTTGCTGGAATGAAAGGCTTTCAGCTTTTGCACATTAAAAATGTCTTTCCTTTCATTTTTAAGTCATATTTTTTGGATATAAAGTCTAAGTTGCTTTTTATTGGGATCACTTTAAAAACATTGTGCCTTTGTCTTTTTGCCTGCATTGTGTCTGATAAGAAGGCAACTGCTGTTTTTACTTTATATCCCTGTATTGAGTGTGTCCATTTCCCCTAGCTACTTTCAAGATGTCTCTTCACATTTGCTTTTCAGCTGGATGGAAATGTATTGATCGTGATGGGGATCATGGATCTTTGAATTGATATCTTCCTTGGACTTCAGAAATTCTGTCACTTCTCCAGATATTTCTCTCCTTCCCTTCCTCCCTCCCTCCCTTCTAGATCTCTATTGACATGTATATTAGATTGTTTGATTTGATCCATAAATTGTGGGTGTATGTTTGTGTTTATCTTTGGATAATGTCTAATCACTTGTCTTCATTTTCATAGATCCTTTCCTCTGTTATGTTCAGTCAGCTGAGAATCCAATTGATCATATATATATATATATATATATATATACATATTTTTTTTCTTTATAGGATTTTTTTTCTAGCATTTGGCTCCTTTTAATAGTGTTCACATTAGTGTTCCATGGAAATTTTTTATTTGTTTATTCATGTTGTGCACCTTTCCACATTGATTTTTTTTTTTTAAAGATTTTTTATTGGGGAATTAGGGGGTGGGAACAGTGCTGGGGAATCGGGGGAAAGGGAACAGACAAGTTGCTGTCATTTTGTTCTTCAGTCTAGTTGTGGAGGACGTTGCTTCACTGGCCCAAATTGGCACCATCACTGCGCTCTTCCCGGATGAGGCAGATCAGTCGCCGGCTTCTGGACGGCCACTCACTGCGGCTGCTGGCCGCTCACGCTGGCCGCTCACGCTGGCTGCTGGCTACATACGGTAGCCCATGGCAACCCATTGCCACAGGGGCTGCAGCCTACGCCGTCGCCAGCGACTCATGGCAGCCCAGCTCCAGGTTGAACTGTTGTTCAGCATCTTAGCTGTAGAGGGCAGTGTCACTGGCCTTCATATGTGGGATCCGAACCGGGGCCCTCTGGCGTCCCAAGCCAGTTCTTAACCATTGCGCCACTCGGCCGGCCCTCCACATTGATTTTTACATATTTATAATAGTTGTTCTAAAATCCCTGCTTGATCATTCAATATCTGTGTCATCTTTAAGTCAACCTCAATAGATTTTTTTTTCTTTTTGATAGTGGGTCACATTTTTTTGTTTTCTTGCATGCCTGATAATTTTTTATTGATTTCCAAACATTGTATGTAAAAGAACAGTAGAGGCTGAAGTATTTATGCCCAGGAAAATATGTGTCATTTTTTCAGGAGCTGAGTCAATCTAATCATTAATTGAGATAATCTGGTCTTTGCTATTAATTTCAGATAAATGCAGGGTTTAAGTGATTTGAGTATAGGATCAGAACCTACCCTCATATCTGAGTGTCTGATGGTTTTCCAGCCTTACCATCAGACGTTAGCCAGCTCATCTAGCTTGGACCTCATGGAGGGTTCTTTTAGATCTTCTGCTTCGGTCTAGACAGTTGTTTTATGATCATCAGTCTAAAGCCCAGAGTGCCTGAGGGTTTTCTCAGCTCTCCCATCCTCCCCTCAGACTTAGCAGACCCAAAGTACCTGCACCTCACAGAGGAGACAGATCTCTCTCAGCTCTCCTGCCACTTACCCTGCCAGTGATGGGCCCTTACTCATCATATTCAGTGTAAGGCCCAGAGTGCATGTGGGGTCTTAGTTTTCCTGGTCTGTTTTTAAACTTAAGCAGATCTGAGGTGCTTGAGCCTCAGAGAAGTGTCTCCCTTGGCTTTCTTGTCTTGCCCCTAGATTTTCATGATTTCACTTGGTGAAGGCCTACAAAAATGAATTGGCAGATGAGTACAGACTCTCCTTGATTTGTGGGCTCCCAGGGATTCAAAACAGCCATGCCAGCCTGCACTTTGTCTTTAAATGTCTGTGCACAGTTAAACAGTTTTCTTCTTCTGAACACCTATGACTACTTCCTCCTCTCCTCATTACTGTGCCAATGATGACTTTAGTTCATTAGATTTCTTCACAAACTCAGCTCTCTGATGGGATCTGATTTTTTTTTTTTGTAGATTATCTTGTGTATTCTTTTTGTTAGTTGTATCAGTAAAGCTCTCTTGTGACTGTATCCTAAGTGGATGTGAAAAGTGCTTTTTACAACAAATACAGAAATGAAAGTCATATGTTTTGTTTTATTGTTTTTTTAAAGATTTTATTGGGGAATTGGGGGAGGGGAACAGCGATGGGGAATCAGGAAAAAAGGGGAACAGACAAGTTGCTGTCCTTTTGTTCTTCAGTCTAGTTGTGGGGAACACTGCTTCACTGACCCATGTTGGTATTATGATTTCTTTCTTCCCAGGTGAGGCAAATGGGTCACCAGCCTCTGGACAGCTGCTCATGGTGGCTCTTG
The DNA here is from genome assembly GCF_001890085.2 of Hipposideros armiger. Classification (NCBI taxonomy): domain Eukaryota; kingdom Metazoa; phylum Chordata; class Mammalia; order Chiroptera; family Hipposideridae; genus Hipposideros; species Hipposideros armiger. The sequence continues at coordinate 2,014,824 of NW_017731668.1, read as the reverse complement.
GCAGCCCACTGCAGCCTCACTGCAGCCTACGCTGTTGCCAGAGACTCACGGCAGCCCAGCTCCAGGTTGAGCTGTTGTTCAGCATCTTAGCTGTAGAGGGCAGTGTCACTGACCCTCATGTGGGATCTGAACTGGGCCCTGCTGCTCAGAGCTGGCATCCCAAGCCAACTCCTAACCAAGGCGCCACTCAGCTGGGCCATCATGTTTTTTTATTTATAGTGTTATCCACTAAAAAGGAAGGTACAAGTTTAAACTCAGTTTTATGTAGGTAATTATTTAAGATGTTCAATAAATATTTTTCAAAGATATCAACTTACAGCAGTTCAAGGATGGAATTTAGATTCATGAGATGAAAGAATAGACTGTATACCTTTAAAACAATCTACAATGAGCATTACTTCTGTTGAACTTTTTAAAGTGATGGACCCCTGAAATCTGATGCCATTCCCAGGGTACTACAAGATGTGCAGGTCACATTTAGAATGCTGTGATGGATTCTATACTGCTACTTTCAGAGGAAAAAATATATAGAATATTGTTGGTGATAGTGAGTGTGTGTGTGTGTAAGTGTGTGTGTAAGCATGTAAGCAGGATGTTGGCCAGAACATAAAGAACCCTTGAAACCATGCTACAAGGAACAATTGAGAAAGCCTGGAATATGTCTTCTAAAAAAAGAGAAGAAAAATGTCTTTATATTTAAAGTTCTGCATATAGAAGACTAGAATTGACTGTTACAAATCTGCAGTTAGCATCTTCGCAGATAAATGTTTTTCTGATCTTTAGGTTATTTCCTCAGGATAGATATTTTTAAATTAAATTATTGAATGTAATTTAAGGCTTAAACCCATCACTATACTACCAAATTACTCTGTAGAAAGGTAGAACGGGCTTTTATTCCCACCATCAGTATATGAGTATCTCTTCTACCATGTCTTTACTTAGAATTTAGTACTTTCTCTTTAAATCTTTGGCAAATTGATCTGTTTTAAAAAATAATAACTAACAAAAAAACAGTAGGCTCATTGTGGGATATTTACTCTTTAGGATTTACTATTTTTTGGCTTTATTTTTGCTTTATTTTTTGTTGTTAGTTCAAATTCAAATATGATTTTATTGGTTTTTAAGAGAAGGATCCTTAGAGAAGGATCAATGAATCACACCATCTGGAATGCCAGAGCACAATTTGGTTCTCTTTTGCTGCAAGGTTCTTTGTTATATCTGTGGCCTCCTCCTGAGACTTGCCAGGCAATTTGATCTATGGGTTGGGTCTAGAGCCTCTAACATAACACTGAGTGGTTGTGTCAGCACCAGTGAGAAGCCTTTAAATGCCCATTTCCATTCTCAAACACAGACCTGCTTTTTTAGTGAGAAACTCTGAGAGGGTAATGCTTTCCGGGTAGTTTCAAATGTTTGGGTTTTGAATTGGCTCCTAAAGGTTCTGATTGTATTGATATCCTAAGGAAATGCCAGGACTCACTTTGGCAACTTCCAAGAACCTAGAACAGGTGGGATTACATTGCCTGGATTTATTCTCGAGACAATCTGTTTTTCAGTCCTGAGGTCAGTCTGGCTGTTTCTGAAGCTCCTCAATGAACTAGTTAGTGTGGCCTGAGCACCACAGCCTGGTTGCCAGGCAACCAAAACACAGTGAATTATTGGCCTTAAGATACCTGTGAAGCTTGTTTCTCTTTTCCTCTAAAGAATAGTCAGCAACTTTTTATACTGAGCCTTATGGACTCAGGGTATTTGCAAATAGGTCTGTGGATCGCTGCTCATGCCTGGTTACTAAAATAAAACATGCTCAAGGGGGTCTTTTGACCTGAGAGTTAAAGTAAGGATTTGCTTGAAAGGTACACTCAGAAGTAGAACCAAGATTTAAATAGCCTATTAGGTTAATACACACTATTTTAGGTTTTATAGAGAGAAACCTCTGATACGCATTATACAGTTAAGATCTGATGTTTTAATACTGAGATTATCTGTAAAATGTGGCCTAACTCAGAACTGGCCCAGTAAAAAACATGAACTTGAGACCTCATTCCTGATTTCCAGTACTTGCCTCTGTGATGCAAAGTACTTCCCTGTCTTTCTGACTCCAGGAATAACAAACAGGTTGCTACCACACTTTTTCACTTGGACTCCCCAAACTCATGAAAAATCACAAACTCTCAAATAGCCCCATTAGCTTCTGCCTTTAAACATCTGTATTAGTTTCCTAGGGCTACCATAACAAATTACCACAAACTTGGTAGCTTAAAACAACAGAAATTTACTCTCTAACAGTTCTGGAGGCCAGAAGTCCAAAATGAAGGTGTTGGCAGGGCTGCACCCTCTCCAGGGGACCTAGGGACCAACCCATTCCTTGCTTTTTCCAGCTTCCGGTGGCTCCAAATGTTCCTTGGCTTGTGGCTGCATCACTTTGATTTCTTCCTGGGGTCACATTGTATCCTCTTCTTCTATGAGTGTCTCTCCTCTATATTTCTCTTATAAAGACACTGGTCATTAGATTCAGGACCCACCTATGTTACCCAGAATGATCCAAGATCCTTAACTTAATTCCAATCTTAAAAGGGTCTACAAGACCCTTTTTTTTTCACATAAGGTCATAGTCACAGGTTTTTTTGTTTTGTTTTGTTTTTTGTTTTTTTTTTTAAAGATTTTTATTGGGGAATTGGGGGGATGGGAACAGTGCTGGGGAATTGGGGGAAGGGGAACAGACAAGTTGCTGTCCTTTTGCTCTTCAGTCTAGTTGTGGAGGACGTTGCTTCACTGGCCCAAGTTGGCACCATCATTGCGCTCTTCCCGGGAGAGGCAGATCAGTCGCCGGCTTCTGGACGGCTGCTCCCGGTGGCTGTTGGCCACTCATGCTGGCTGCTGGCTACACATGGTAGTCCATGACAACCCACTGCAACAGTGGCTGCAGCCTATGCCGTCGACTCATGGCAGCCCAGCTCCAGGTTGAGCTGTTGTTCAGCCTCTTAGCTGTAGAGGGCAGTGTCACTGGCCCTCATACGTGGGATCCGAACCGGGGCCCTCTGGCGTCCCAAGCCAGCTCTTAACCAACACGCCACTCAGCTGGCATAGTCACAGGTTTTGGTGGTTTGAACATAGACATATATTTTTGGTGGTCACCATTGAACTCATCAGAGCCTCTCCTTTTATACTTTTAAAATCATTCAAAAGTATCTGGAGTTGGAGAAGGGCCACCCTACCCAATGTAATAATAACCAGCTCTCTATTTTCTCTTTTCTCCATGAAGAGCCCTTTATAAGCCAAAAATTCACCTTCCCTCTTCCAATTACCTAAAAGAAGTCCCTATGTATATGAACGGAGACAAACAAATTTTGACTTGGTGTGATGGAGGGTGGAGGAGGAAGGAGATAAACAGGTAGAATCAAAACAGAGGGGAAGGAAAGGCAAACTTTTCATCAGAAAGTAAAAAATATATGTGAAATATATAGAACAAGTCCATAACAAAAGAAGGGAACAGATGGCAAAATTAGTGTCCAGGAAAGTTCAAATCATAGCAGGGTGAAGCATGGGATAGTCTGAGCCATACAGAAATGTGTCCAAAAGCAGAAACTGGACACTGGGATGCTTATCATTTACTAGGGAGATGGGTCCAACATCATAAAAAGCTACATGCTCATGGCATGCATTGCCAGATAAAAATACCCTAACTTATAAGATAATGAGACATAGACAAGCCTAAAGGAATAAATTTTCCAAGTAAGTGGTGTACAGGTATATATATATATATATATATATATATATATATATATATATATATATATATATATATAATTTATATATTTAGGTATTTATATATAATTAGTAAAAACACAAGTGGGAATATTTTAAGAGAGCTTAAAATAATGTGTAGTCCTTCCCTGGTTGTATGTTTTATCATATCAATTAAATAAGCAATTTCAGATCATATCCTATCCATAATTTATAATCTTCCCATTAGTATCTAGTAGCATGAATTCTGAGAAGTACTTAAGAAATCTTAATGAATTATTATAATATTTATTATCACTGTCCCAAATGATTTGGGTATAAATTTACAAAACCAGTTTTAAAAGAGGTATAAACATATAAGTGCCCTACTAATAAATCATTTACTTCCCATACACTACATCAGTGACATTCCATACAATTTTTTTTTTAAGATTTTTTTTTTATTGGGGAATTGGGGGATAGGAGAACAGCGTTGGGGAATTGGGGAAGGGGAACAGACATGTAGACAAATTGCTGTTTTTGTTCTTCAGTCTAGTTGTGGAAAATGTCAGTTCACTGGCCCATGTTGGTGTTATCATTGTGCTCTTCCCGGGTGAGGAAGTCGGTTGCCGGTCATTGGTTGGCCGCTCACAGCAGCTCCTGGCAGCTCACACTGGCTGCCAGCCACTCACGGTAGCTCATGGCAGCCCACTGCAGCCCCGCTGCAGCCTACGCCATCGCTGGCGACTTACAGCTGCCCAGCTCCAGGTTGAGCTGTTGTTCCTCATCTTAGCTGTAGAAGGCAAGCGTCACTGGCCCGCATGTGGGATCCGAACTGCAGCCCTGCTGCTCAGAGCTGGCGCTCCCAAGCGAGCTCTTAACCAGCAGAGCCACCTGGCCGGCCCTCCATACAATTTTTAACTGTCCCAGTTATGTCCTTGCCTCAGGAAATCTTTCTGAATTGCACCATGAGAACACAGCTCCTTGCTTTTCAAGGTGTAGTCCGTGGACTAGCAGCACAGGCATGCTGGGAGCTTGTCAGCCCTCACCAACTAGACTTACTACATAGAGGATTCATATGCATATCACTCTTTCTAGTGTGTTATTTATTAACAACCTCTCCTCTTACTCCCTGGGACTTAACATTTTGTCATTCCTTGTCTTTGTTTTTATTTCAACTCAATGGAATATGTGGCATTCACTCTAAATAGTAAAATGAAAATAGGATACTATAAAAGTGATGTTACTTAAGTAATATTGTCTGTTTAATGTTCATTTTATTTAGATCCCCCAATTATTGAAGGAAACATGGAGGCGGCAAAAGCAGTGGACTTAATCCCTTGGATGGAATATGAGTTTCGTGTGGTAGCCACCAATACATTGGGTATAGGAGAGCCCAGTATACCATCAAACAAAATTAAAACAGATGGTGCCGGTATGTAGAAGAAACTTTTCAAACTTTAGAAGGCTTATACATACAGTGGCAATTTAATATGTAGTTGAGTGTGTTTGGAAATAAATAATGGTCTAAGGTAAGTGATTCATCTGAACACTGTGTATATGTATTTCACACAGGTGTGTGTATTTTATGTCAAGACAGTCAAAAATCAAAGAAGGAGAAATGAAGTTGAAGAATATTTTTACATAATGAATGTAGGGGAAAAGGTAAATAGAAACCACTGCATATTCCATTAGAGACCGCTTAAATGAAGTTGGTATTTAGAATATAAACTTTAATGTCAAGTGTGAATCTAACCAGGCAGACTCTTGATTAAGCAAGTTCCATGATTTAGAAGGGTCACAATTTTGCATGTCTCTAAAGGCATTTATAACTGAATGGCCAGGTGGATGGAAGGTATGGGCAGGGAGGCTAGGGTGAGCAAGGAGTGGAGAGAATGTGATGAAGGCTTCTCAGAGCTATACTAGAAGAATCATAGCATCTCTGAGAAAGAGCTGTAATGTGTCCTTTTACGATTAGGTGTCACTCTAAATATGTTATTTTATCACAGGTCGACATTGGCTGTTCTTCCAAATTAGGTTCACATTTTTTTAATGCCAAATACCAGCTCCATTTAAATAGCCTTCAGTACAGGAAGTACTCCACTCTATTTTCTTTCCCCCTGCATTACTCGGTAAAAATATTGTTCTAATTCTAATAATAGTTCTTTTTTATTATTCCCTGTCTATGAAAAAGAAAATATTTTGTAGGCTCTCTGAGTTCGTTTATTTTTACTATGCCTTGCCAAACTTCAGTGCTTTATGTGGTGAGAAGACTTTAACTGGATGATAGACTGCTATTAAAATTCTTCTGTGATATCTTAGTATCCCGTATCCACATTCCTGGCTACCTCAATTCTTTGGCCTAACTTCTAAATATAATTAGGAATGCTAATGTATTTTTTAGATCCGAGTTATTCATAGGACTACCATCAATAAATGATGTCTTAAACTTTTATGTAACTTCATGTAATTTATCAGCTAGAAATGGTGATTCTATAAAAAAGGGGAAAAATACTAAAATGCCGCTCTGCACTGAGACACATTTCAGTTAATTTCCATAATATTTTGAAGTTGTTATTACTATCCAGTGTTCATTGATGGGCAGTAGAATCAGAGACACTAAATAGTTTACCTAAATTAATATCACTACTTGCTCAATTCAGAATTCAAATGCCGATCTGTCTGACACTTCTTCTCATTCATTGAGCTTCTTCCTTAGAGGAGGTTCCTCAAGCAGGACTCATAAAAATGCATCCTTTTGTATGAGCCAGTATTAGTGTTTTAGCAAAAAAGTTTAGAGTTTATCCTTAACTATAAAATTAGTTGACTGTTTTTGTTTGTTTGTTTTAGTACATCCACCTGTGAAATAAACACAGTTGTTCCTTTTTCTCTACCTCACTGAAATGTCATTAAAATATGGTGTTAATATAAATTGATGTTTTGTGTAAAATGGGTACCACATAACCAGGATTTTCATATTTGGTTTTTATGATTATTTGCTAAAGCCTCCTATGTTTGTAATAGAGGTTCCTGTGTGACAGACTGAACACAGGTGCCCTTTCTGAAAAAACAAAAATGAAAAGGAACTGGGGCCGGATCAGACTGGAGGTTTAAAATCACAATTTCATGCTGAGAGATCATGCACTTGATTTAACAAGTGTTAATTTTCATAATAAAATTGCAAAAAAAGATAAGATTAAGTTGGTTTAAGTAAACTTATTTTAGTTAAAAATTGTAACATAGTTATCTCAAATATAAATCTCTATTTATTTATTTATTTTTAATTTCACTATGCTTGATTAATTTTCCCTGATACCAGTAGTTTGTATGTGACTGAAGACTTTTCAACCTCAATGAATTCTTATCCTTAGAAATGCTGGGGAAAAGTTGTTTCAGAGTGACATCAAACCTAAAAGTTTGGCAAGATTGTTACTTTGAACCAACGACTTTGGGATATTACGTTCTTTAAGCATCATCTCTTATAATAGGTTTGCTCAAATGCTATTTTGTGAAGGAATTCTCTCTCTAGTGGGCTTAGAAAATAGCTTCCTTTAAAAGTCTTCAGAGCCAAACAAACAAACAAACCTATGAAGCAAAAACAGTCTTAGTGACAATGCAACATACAGCTCTCTAGTGATATAATGAGATGATTTATTCCTTTCAATTGTGAAAAAATCAACCCTATGACTTGTAACACATTTGTGAATCTTTCATCAGAAAATGTTTGAGGACCCTTTATTAACTTTTATGGTTACCATCATTTATGTCCTTGTTAGAATATTATCAAATACAGTGCTGAGCTCTCTACTTTCATGGCTCCAGTTAAATTCCCACAATAACTTTATCAAATTGGTATTATTATTTTTAATTTTACAGACAAGTTAAGATTATACCCTGCGAGTTTGAGTCAGAGCTAGGATTCAAATCCAGGGCTTCCTAATCCTAATAGCTTTGCTCCTAAGCCACTTTCTGGGAGGGCGGTGTGCGCTGCTGAAGCCTCAGTACACTCACCCTTCAGTAGAACCCTGGTGCCCTCATTTAATAGCTCTGTGATTAGGGGTACATGACTTAACCTCTCTTTCTCATCTCTAAATGGAAATTACCTATTGAGATTATGTTTTATATTTAAAAACATGCAATTAAAGTAGTACTGTGTAGTACATATTTGCTGAAAACAATTATTTATTATGCTATTAGTGCTCATTTTAAACTTTAATATGCTTATAAGTAAATATTGTCTACTCTGTAATTAATTGCCTCATTTGGCAATATATTTTCATTTTTATAAGCATAACAGAGGATCATATAATTTCATGTAATTTCTAATCATCTTAAGGGAATAATGTATATATCTAATATACTATTTTTAACAGTTTCTCTTTCTCTTTAGTTGATTTTCTTTCCATCCTGGTTTTAAAAAATTGAATATGCATAAAATTGGACATTTGCGTTTTTCATCCTTACAAGGAAATAAAAATACTTTCTAAAACAGGAGTAGGTTTGTCTTGTCATGTTTCATTATAACAACTCTCTAAGAGATGCCAGCATGTGTCTTGTGGGATAAAGGCGGGTTCCCATTTGATGGAAAGGTTGCTCCTGCCTCATTATGCTGATTGAAAGACATTACATTATCTAATGGAGCACATGTCCTTATCTGTCCAATTACTTAATGTTAATATCTCAGTGAACAGTTGGGTATAGTCTTCGGATTCAGACAAGTGCATTATAAAAAGATGGTCCCAAATGAAGAATTAGAAGATGTATTTGCAATTTATTTTAATGCATTTAATTTTGACTGTAAGAAAGAGATAACAAAAGCTTCCTTCAAAGTAATGTGTCTTTGTAAGACATATCCCCAGAGCTAATAGATCTGCAGCTGCAGGTGGGGAGTTGATATTCTAAAATAGTGCATTCAGGTTTGTTTTGACAGTTTTGGCATTTAGTTACCAGATCAACTGAAGCAGGAAAATAGAAAAAATAACAACATCAGATTCAATACTTTCATACTATGCATAGAGCTTTCATTTCATGTCTGACGAAGCTATTGTGCTATTTCACTTAGTTTTATATTTAATATTTGAAATGTGTTTGGTAAAGGATGGAAATGGTGATAAGAACTATTTTGTAGCTAGTAAGATATTATGTTAAAGTTACTTACTGTCGTTAGTAATAAAATAGAATAAAGAAGCAGGCTGTACATTTTTAAGCCATCAGGAGGCCTGAGTTAAAGTTGTGGCTTCTCTACATGTAATCAGTGTGACCTGGACTAGCTAATACTTTCTCTTGGGACTCATTAGCCTTTCCTGTAGAAAGACAATAACGCCACTTTTCCACATAAAGTTGACCCTTGAAGAACACAGGAGTAAAAGGCAGCGGCCCCCACACAGTCAAAAATCTGCATGTAACTTTTGACTCCCCCAAAACTTCAATACTAACAGCCCACTGTTGATTGGAAGTCTTAGTGATAACATGCACAATTGATTAACACATATTGTGTATGTACTATGTATTATATACTCTATTCTTACAATAAAGTAACTTAGAGAAAAGAAAATGTTATTAAGAAAATCATAAGATAGAGAAAACATATGTACAGTACAGTACTGTATTTATCGGTGCCATAAGTTTATATTGTCTGGTTACAAGATGAAAAAAATTCTGTGTATAAATGTACCTGCATAGTTCAAACCCATGTTGTTCAAGGGTCAACTTATTTCAAAGTGCTGATCTGAGTATCCAATTAGTATGGTATATACAAATCATTTCTACGTTCTAGATTAGTCTTTTAGTAAGCTGGGCTTCATTCATTCATTCAGCAAACTTTCACAAATTGGGTATATTTAACATTGCATTTAAATTAGTTGTACACATTTAATTTCTGCAAAATTAAAGACAGCACTTTCAGGACTGCAATCAGATATTAGTGCTTAATGGCATTAAAAAGTATTCATAACTGGTGCTCAAAATTATTTGTAGAAGAAAAAAGGATGAACAGAAGGGTAAGGTGATGATACTGGCAATTAGAAGTTAATAGAAGATCATGAAAAGAGAAGCAGTGATCAAAGAGACAATGGTGTTTGCATATCACGACTTAGAAGAATTCATTACCAAATATAATTTGTTTTGTTTGAAAACGAGGTTAAGATATTTGTTAGATGCTTTTGTCTTTAATACATTGAGAGAGATAAAGTAGGACATGGCAATTCTACTTATTTTAAGCAATCCATAAATGATTTGAGTTCTTCATAATAATTTTACTGTGCATTATGATTATTTCAATGTGTAGCATTCTTTTCTATCCATGTAAACTTTTCCCCAGATGACGTATTTTTGGATTATCATTCCATGAAGCAGTTAACAAATTTACTATGCTCCACCCATTTAAATTTCCTGTTTGACAGCAAAGCCTAGATAAATAAACAAACCTACAATTTCAGCCTAATAAGATCTAAGACATTAAGATTATTATGAGCTATCTTGGACTCTATATCTTTTTTACATGCTGTGGAATGAACTGATGTTAACATGGTAGATGCATTTGGAGTGTTAGCAGTCTGTGCCACCATTAGACCAGGAGTTAAAAAGAACTACTCTGATTTGAATATACAATATTATATAGTTCATTTGATTTTTATTAACAGCTCTGCAGAAAGAATGTATATATTTAAAGAGAGAATAAAAGCAGATGTAAGACTTTAATCCTTTTGGTTTTCTAGACTCTAGAGCATAATTATATAACAATTTTGAATCTCTTACTAATTTTTTTTTAAAAACAATGAAATCTTGATGCAAATTAAAGTGCAAAGTTACATTCATGGTATTTCTTTAAAAATTACTATACAAGTTAAAGCAATCATTAACAAGAACTAAATAGTGAATATATTTTAAATCAATGCCTATCTTTATATAGAGGGTGCCAAAAATATATATACACATTTTAAGAAAGGAAAAACTGTATTAAAATTGTAATCATATATACTGGTAACAAAAGATGAATACAAGTCATTTGTATACATTTTTTTTGGCACCCCAGGTATAACCCACAATTTTCACAATTTAGGATTTGACATAAGCTAATCTATATACATTATTAAATAAAGCATCAAAGCCCCAAAAGATACAGTAGCTCCCCTTCTCTATGGTGAATAAATCCCAAGACCCACCATAGGATGCCTGAAACCATAGTAGTACCAAACCTTATTTATACTTTTATTTTCCTATACATACATACCTATGATAAAGTTTAACTTATAAATTATGCACAGTAAGAGATGAACAACAATAACTAATGATAAAATGGAATAATTATAACAATATGCTGTAATAAAAGTTGTGAATGTGGTCTCTCTCTTTCTCTTGAAATATATCTTATTGTACTGTCCTCACCCTTCTTGTGATGATGTGAGGTGATAAAATGCCTACATGATGAGATGAAGTGAGGTGAATAATATAGGCATTGTGTCATAGCTTTAGGCTACCACTGATCTTTTGAGGATGCTAGCAAGCACTGTGGCTTCTCTGTGGCATATCTGGATTGTTAGCATTACTACTCAGGCATTTTGGGGTCCTAATTAAGTAAATTAAGTGTTACTTGAACACAAGCACTGCTGTACCACCGCAGTCAGTCTGATAACCGAGAAAGCTACTAAGTGACTGACAGGTGGGTGGTGTGTACTCATAGATACGCTGGACTAAGGGATGATTCAAGGCCAAGCAGGACAGTGCCAGATTTTATCATGCTGCTCAGAACAGGATAAATTTTAAAATGTCTAAATTGTTTGTTTCTGAAATCTGTGTAATATTTTTGCACTGCAGATGACCCTGGGTAACTGAAGCTGTGGAAAGCGAATGGATAATAGGGGACTGTTGTACTTTAATGCAAATGACTTAAAAAATTCAAATCTAAAAATAAAACTGGTAGTATTAGTTTCTTTTTATAGAATAAAAAAACAGTCATGGCATCAGATTGATTTTTTTTCAAAATATTTTTTAGATATATGGCTCAAATACAGAAGCAATCTTATAAATAGCATTAAGGAATCACTATTAGACTAAAATCATGGCCAAAGGACAAGTTAAAACCCCTCACTATTTTTAACCTTCCACAGTAAAATGATAAATATTGTTTATTCATGATTAATTCCATAATTCTGTATTTGTCCTAAATATCTGTTTAAATTCTTTTTAATGATTTATTGTTAAAAGAAAGTCTAGTTTGTTCACTGTTCAATGCCCTGGAGCCTAAAGTTAAGTAAGCCTCTTTGTGCTTGCGGTGATTTACTTGTCTGAAAGGAATCACTCTTTGGCCAAGACCTTCTGTTCCTGCAGGGCTAAAAGCAAATACAGAGCACCTCACTGCTCTCTTCTCAGATTCACAGCAGATACATAGGTTATGTGTGAATTCCACCTGTGAAAAAAACGTCCCTTAGCTGCTAAGACTACAACTGAACTGAAATGGAGAAAATTAAGTCAATAATTAATCCAAGAACCATAAAAATACTCTATTGAGAGATATAGTTACCTTTATTTCTATGCTTTTGCTTGTCTTATTTAAAGCATCATGGGCTCAATGAGCAATTTTTGAAAAGAAAAACAATCTTGAATTAGTTATTTGAGGCATGTTAAAAAGAACTTAAAATAAACATTATAAAGTGGAAAAATATTCAATCTAATGTAAATATACTCCATTGTTTAGCTCTGTTCTAAAGAAAAAGGTTAATTTTAGTTGTAATGAAAAGGGTCATAGGGGAATGATTTGGAAAATAGTACTTGTCCTGGCAAAGGCACTATTTGATTCAACAAATTGCAGTATAATAAATTATTCTAGAGTTATTTTTGAAATTTTTGCCTGTGACCACTGTACTTGCATGTAGAGTTAAACACAAAATTTGATTTATTCATTGATTATAAGACAGTGTACTCTTTGTTTCTCTATAACATGGAGAGTTTTAACTTCAGAATATGAATTATGGGGTTCAAAGAGTTTCCAGGAGTTATTTTAATACCCCAGCCTCCAATATGTCTTTATCTAAAGTGCTACAAATAAATTATCTTTTAACGTCCTTGTGAACAAATTTTATTTCTAATACTCATATGGTGACAGTTAAATAGTAAAATAAAACCTCTTGAACTTCAGGTTAATTTTTTCATTAGAAAAGGAAATCATTATATAGTTTTATAGATATAAAGAAAAGCATGAATTTTGTTTGTTTCTGTGCAATTAATGTACATACTTTACCCACAAATTTACATGGCTAACATTAGGAGAAGTTTTGAGGTATCTATCTTTGAGTCAAAATTATTTGTTAGTGATTTACTAAAAGTGCACCTCACTTTGAGAACCCTGAGGAAGGTGTGACTATTACCTGTTTATAAGGGATTTGGAGACTCAGGGGAGAACTGCTGTTTCATTTTTTTCTTTAAAATGTTAGCAGATCTGGGAGTGCTATTTCAGACTGGAGCCACAGCATTTGTGTGGGAAAATGTATGTCCTCCGTAAAAACACAGACTTCATCCATGTAGCTGGGTAGCTGGTCTTCAAGTACCTTGAGTGCAGGGACAAACTATGCTTATTAAAGAACAACCTGGAGGAAAAATACAGAAGAAGCCATTGGACTTGACAGTTAGAAGCAATTTTGTGATTTTTTAGAGTCATTTCAGTAATAAGAAAAAGTTAAAACAGATGATGGGTTGTTAAAAAGTGACTATGAAGTGAAGTACAAAACGTAGTCACATATCAGTTCTCTGCAGTTCAGTGACAGGAAAGGTTGTGATGGTCTGGAGATGAAGAGGAAAGCAGTATCACAAGATGACTTTTAAGGATGGAGAGGCTGCAATAGTGTCTCTACAGTAGACAGACGGGAAACTGAATATAAGAGGATAGGGTTAAGGGAGACCCAGAGTCACTGATGGGGGAAGATCCCAGAAGAAATTTAGGAACTGGAAGTGGGAGCACAAGGGACAATATTAGATTTCTAATATTTCCAGATTTTGGGGGGAAACATTATCCTATGTTAATGCACATGCACCACTTCTTAACAGTCATTTGTAGACTGAAGCACAAAACTAACAGAACAGTTAGTTCTTAGAAGGGCATGGAGTTCAAAAGTAAGAACTGAAATATTTCCCCAAAAAATGCATCTAATCTTTCAAAATCATATTAAATGAAAGGATACAGAAAGAGAGAAAGAAAAAAAAAAGGATGGGAGAGGCACATTGGCTTTGCTACCCTTTGCTGAAGAAAACCGGCACATTTCCTATGGCACTGAATCACTTGTTATCTTGGCAGTAAAACAGATTATTGCAGCTACTGTGAGCCATTGTTATAACTGAGTGGCTTTCATGTGCAGGGTGTCTTTTGCAGTGAAAGAAAAAAAAATATGGTTTCTGCAGTGCATTAGAACTTCAACGTCAGAAGAAGTTATATAGCCTCTCTATTGTGTTGTTTTGTGTGTTTGTTTTTGTTTCAGCACCAAATGTGGCTCCTTCAGATGTGGGAGGTGGCGGAGGAAGCAACAGAGAGCTGACCATAACATGGGCGGTGAGTCTTTAACAAATTGCATGTGGCATAGGCTGCTTTACCTATACTTCATCTCAAACCTAGTGTGTTCTTTGAACTAGATGAAAACAAAAGACAATGCCCAAAGCACGAGCAAGAATAAGTTGCCGAAATAATTTTTGTTCTTAAGTGCATGTCAGCTTTTACCTGGCTTATTGTGGCTTAGTGTGCAAAAATAGATCCTGGATGCCAAGGATCTCTTGGTCTAAAAAATTAAACAAACATTCAACTGTCTCTGATTCCAGAGATATTTTGAACTCATTGTAGTCTGGTAACCCTGATGTAATTTATTACATTTTTTTTTCTGACGTTCAAAACTCCAAAGATTCAGTTAAAAAGCTTTTATATTAGCACCTGTTTTTTTCATTGGAGCTTGCGTCTCACTTGTAACTCACTTTGATCATTAAGTGTAATCCATCATGTTAGGTCAGTCTTAGAAGTCACCCAAGTAAGTTGTTACTGATGTAGACAAAACATTTTATTAAATTTTTATGACCCAAAGGGGGTTCCATATTAGAGACTATAATGCCTGGAAAACAATGCATCTTAGCTAGATTTTTTTGAAGAAAGAGAGATATTGGTGTTGGGGAAGGCTGTGATAGTAACAAACTTGTCTGAATTAGACACCTGACGTTTGTCTAGGTAACATGTCTTATATAGCTCCATGTATTTATATGGCATTTTTAGTATTTAATCACTACTGATAGTCAAAGAATACAACTTAGGCCCTAAAGAATTTTGAGGACTGCAGGGAAAGTGACAGGTTTTATTCCTTACATAGATCAAATTGATTTATATAAAAGTAGATATTTAGCAAAAATTGATTCTTTGTTGTGTGATCATATTTTATACTAGGCATTTAAATCACATTTTAAAGTAAGATTTAAAAAATGCTTTTTATTTGTCTGACTGAAATTATTTATATGTAAGTTTTAGTGTTAACATAACATACAAAAGTGAAGATAATAGAAAAATTAGAAAATCTTATTCTTTTTTGATAAGGCTTGATATTCTTAAACTTTGTGAATATCAGCTTCGGGATAAGACAGGAGCTTGTCAAAAAATTCTGAATTGGAAATCCTGTTCTAAAAATGTGAAATAAAGTCTCTGAGAATATGGCCTGAGAATCATTAATTTTTGAAAGCTCCATAGCCAATTCTAATACATTTTGAATTCCATAAACTAAGTAGAGAATTAGCAATAAGAAAAGAATGTTTATTGTGGAAACGCTAGGTTATATCCTCTAATCTAAAATAACTTTTTGTACATCCTGTAATCATGCTTCAGGATATCTATACTGAACCCATGAACAACATGGGTTTGAACTGCCCAGGTCCACTTATACGTTCATTTTTTCCAATAAATACAGCAAATGTATTTTCTCTAATTATTTTCTTAATAACATTTTCTTTTCCATAGCTTACTTTATTGTAAGAATACAGTATATAATACATGTAAGATAAAAATCTGTTCATTGACAGTTTATGTTATTGTTAAGGCTTCAGTCAATAGCACGCTATTAGTAGTTAAGCTTTGGGGGAGTCGAACGTTTACACAGATTTTTGACTGTGCAAAGGGGTTGGCACCCATTACCTCCAAGTTGTTTAAGGACCCTACAACCAAGTATGACTTCTTTTATCCTTTGAACTTTACACATTTTTATATATTCCTATTTAACGTAAGTATATTCAAGCAACTGTGTTATAGTCACTTCAAGATTTTTCCTCAAGATACTTTAACTTAGAATTTTTGGTGAAAAAGTAAACACATATACAATTTGTACATTTACCTTATAGCAAAAATGACTAAATGATTAGTACTAGAAAGAGCTTTAAGTCAGTGTTCATACATAATGAATTATTAGGGCTAATGCAGACTTCTTTGTTGGACAATTGACATATGAAATAATAAGAAACTCAGAAAAAGTAATGCAAAACAGAACACTTGTTTCAGTGTTGGAGTCAGACAAGGTCCCAAAGCCAGCCTCCCACAGGTGAGTGCAATGTTAGCTCTTCTTCTTTTGCCTTCTCTCCTTTTTCCTCTGACCAGTTTCTGTTGTTTGGTTCCAATACAGATATTCTAGAGTCTTGTATAACTCTCTTATCATGCCTTTCAACTCTAAAATTCATTTATTCATTCACTGAATAAATACTACTTGTGGCCTCGTTCTAGGCACAATGGGTAAAGAAGTAATGAAAACTGACAAAATCTTTGTTCTAGTGAAACTTACATCCTAGTAGTTGAAAGAGACAATGAATTAGATAAGTAAGTTATATAGTGTATACCATGACAGTGTTAAAGAGAGAAAACAAAGCAAGGAGGTGGGATATGGAATATTCCGGAGACAGCCTGGAAATGGCCTATCTGTGGCCAGGGAAAACATCAAGTAGGTGATTTTTTCCTCAAGAAAGTGAGGGAGAGAGCCTTCTCACATATGGGAGAGCATCCTACTTAGAAGATAGAAAGAACTGAAATACAAAGGCCCAGAGTGGGAGCCCCAGAGGGATGTTCCAAAAATAGCAGACTTGGGAAGTGAAGTCATCACACGTTTGAGCATGTTTGCCCTGGAATTTTCAGGCAGCACTAACTTACAAACTACGTGTATGTTTTTACAACAAACGTGCTCCTGTGTATATCATTACTGTTATTTTCATTGAATTTTGCCAGCTGTTAAATGTATTGCTTAAACCTATTTAATATTTCATTTTCTATTTAGCCTTTGTCAAGAGAATACCACTACGGCAATAATTTTGGTTACATAGTGGCATTTAAGCCATTTGATGGGGACGAATGGAAAAAAGTTACAGTTACTAATCCAGATATTGGTCGATATGTCCATAAAGATGAGTCCATGCGCCCTTACACTGCATTTCAAGTCAAAGTTAAGGCCTTCAACAACAAAGGAGATGGACCTTACAGCCTCATAGCAGTCATTAATTCGGCACAAGATGGTAGGTTAAAAAAAAAAGGGGGAGGGTGGTGGGGGAGAAAAACCTAATCCTCTCTCTGGTAGGCAATTCATTTACTGTGTTTCAGGACTTATTAAGATCTTTTCTAATACTATACATTTAGTAAATGAATATTATTTTGAGCCAAATTAAAAGGTCAGTCTCTCCATCTAAATGATAAGAATGTTGCCAAACACTTTTCCATCCTTTAGTTCATGTCCATGGTTGTTAGGATATCTCCTCTTGAATAATTGGTTTGGACCCCTGTTCCTGGCCCCTTGATTACAATTTTGCAGTCAGAAGTTCTTCATACTTGATTGAAACTTCAGCCTGCCTATGCATTCATAAAGTTTACTACTTATTAATTCCTTAACATATTTTTTAGTGTTCCCTTTTTAACCTAACTTGTGTAATTGTAGCACTTATGCAACTTTTTGTCATTATAATAGAGTGCTGGAATTTTATTAAAGGGAATCTAGGCATAATTCTATGAAAAAGGATTTAGAAAGCCAGTTGAAATTTTTTTCTTGGAAAGGGAAAAATTTGGAAGGAGATTTAGGGGGAAAAAAATACTGGCTCTAATTGTTTTTCTAGAAACTTGAACTGAAGTGAGCATGCCCCGAGAGGACTTTATACATCTATGCTAAATAATATATAGTTTTAAGCTAAACCTAATTGCATTGATTTTTGTGATTTCCTACTTAAGCTACTATGCTTTTTATTTATTTTCCTATTAAAAAGATAAGACCTCCTTATTATATTTCTGTACTCACCTGCACTATTTGTGTAATTAATGGCTAGAAAAGCCAGTAGAGATTTCATTGGCCTCTGACCTAACACATTTGTCCTTGGCCAAGATTCTCTTTGCACATGTGTGAGAAGCACAAATGGAAGAGTTTGAAAACTTGAAACTATGTGAGATAGTCTTCTGACCTCTTAGAGGAAAAAGATTCTATTAGTTTACTCAATTAGCATTATTTTTACTCCAAAATAAACATTTAGCTATTCCTTAAAACTCACATATACGCTTCAGTCATAGAGTTATTAGTTTTCATATTTGTTAAAAATTTAGTATGTGTTTGAATCATCTAATGATTTTCACTTCCAATACAGACATGAAAGGCAATCTTATATGTGTGCATGTGCACACACATACTTATTTAAGTTAGTCAACTCAACTAAATGCATTTAAGAAATGAAGAAATTGTTTAAGTTTATACGCAATTCAGGACTTTTAAGTCCTGTGTAATAAGTCTTACATGCTCTATGCTTGTTCTGATTCAGCAGAAATATAATGGCTCAATGTTAATAGTTCGAATAACATGAGTACATCTCACAGACACAATAAAAGTACAAAGTATTTACAAGTTATTTCCTCACCCAATATCATTTTTTTACTGTTTTATTTGATGCTAAAGCAATCAGACAAATAGTCATGCTTGTCATCTCTTTAGTCATGGCTATCTGTATTAAATTACATTTATTTCCTAAATATTTCACAAATCTCATAAAAACTGCATGTGCCAAAACTCATATAATTGTTCATCTTTTTTTTTTTCAATGCTAGGAAATCATCCATAGTGCTAAATGTTTACCTTGATTTGAACTGTGTTCCTGTGTAGGACATTTTTAACATAAAAGAGGATTATGGCTTGTTAATAAACACAATAAAAATGGATCACTCTTGCTTAAAGATTTCCTTAGTTTCTTTGTGTAATTTTCATAAGGGATGTAAGTTACTTTTTTTCCCACTGAACACAGGCCATTTGGATACACATTTGACTTGATGCCCAGTTAAAAGATTAGACTTATATAAAAGCTTTCTTTAGTCCAAGAAGCAGTGGATGTCACAACTTGTTTCAAGGGATCTTAAAAAACAAAAATATCTTAGCTTAAACACAAAGAAGAAAGTGGGCCCTATTACTATGTATTTTTAGCTCAGATAAATAGAAAGCATGAGAAAATGGAAAATTCATTTTAATAAATAATGTTCTGTTATAAACATCAAATTTTCTATTTTTGATAATGTAGAGATGATAAGCTAAATATAATGAATTTTAATCTGTATCCACACATTTTCTTGGGCAGATTATTTGGGAGAAATTAAAAAAAAAAGTGTTTTGTCCATGAAGCTTTCCATGTTTAATAAAAGTGTGTGTGCACATGAATATATATGTGTGTCTATATTAAAATTCATGTATATAAATATGTGTGTGCATTTGTCACCAATGACCATAAAAGCAAGTAACATTAGAAAAATAGAGGAAGAGGTAACGCAATTATCGGACTTACTTTATTTAAGAAATATTAAAACTAATTTGGAAATATCAAACAAGATTTTAGTTCATACAGCAAATGGTGCTATTCAAATTTTATATTATAGTCATTTTATATATGAATGTAATGTTTTCATCACATTTCAGCTCCCAGTGAAGCCCCAACAAGAGTCGGTGTAAAAGTTTTATCATCATCTGAGATATCTGTTCATTGGGAGCATGTTGTAGAAAAAATAGTGGAAAGCTATCAGGTGAGTTCAATTTTTATCAAAGTGAATACATTTATTGATAAATATATCAGTATTAGTTTTCAAATATGTTGCATCTTTCAGTGTTCTATGTTCCATTGATTTATGTGGCAACTCACACTATATTCTGTGTAGGGCATTTATAAGCTATTTGGTAAGAGTAAAGCAGAGGCTCCGAACTGGTTTATGTAGCATACATGTAGAGTCTTATGTGTTGACAAATAATTAGCCAAAGTAAAAACTAAGGTCATAGCATCCATGGTTCAACAATATCTTTTGAGATAAACACTTTCATAAAGGTGAATTTTAAGTTTTTTGGAAAGCAGCTTGGTAATTTATAAAAGCATCCTTAACATGTTCACGCATCATACAATATATAGAAGATGTATTGCAGAATTGTATACTTGAAACCTATTTTTGTTGACCATTGTCACTCCAATAAATTTTAAATCAATCAATCAATTAATCAATCAAGTTCATCCTATTTGGCTCAGTAGTTCCACTTCTAAAAGACTCTCCAAAGGAAACAATTATAAATATGCCAAATATGTGCCTCATAACATTACCTATGAAGGCATAAAATTGGCAATACTTAAAATGTCCCAAAGAAAACTTCCCTTGAGCAAAGTCTTAAAAGGCCTGGTAAGAATTAGCCATAAGGAAAGGGGAGGACTTCTCTTAGTTTAAAAGAATACGACTTGGAAATTGAAGCTGGAATGATCATTGACGTTCTTAATACAGTGCTAACATAATTTAGACTTGATTGTGTAGGGAAAGTGAAGTCATGCCATATTTATAAGCACAGAGTGAAAATTAAGAGAAGTTGACATGATCCCACCTTTGCAGATGAGCAAATGGATGCCAAAGAAAGTAAATGGCTTGCCTCAGCACGAATGAAAAGTATCAGAGCAGTGTCTAAAACTCAGGCAATTTGATTCAAAGTTCAGGGCTCTATGTCAAACCACAGAGTTTTTGTTATGTTTTGTTTTGTTTTACTCAGTGAGTACTCTCCTGAAACCTTGGGCAGTGAGCTGTCCATACAGTCAGCTCGCCCTCTCGATTCTCGTGCTCCTCCTCTTCATCTGTCCACGGAGTGTTTGTTCCATGAAGGCAGGATTTTGTCTGTTTTGCTCTTAGTGCCAAAACAGCGCTGGGCACATGGTAGGCACTACCAAGATAGCTGCTGAGTGCTGTGAGAGGTACTGAAGTAGGATCAAATAAAGTGTTATAATCTGACCTTCTCAAAGGCATGTTTCTGAGATATAACTACAAAACCAGCCCACGTTTCTAAGTTTTAAATATGAAAACTGACAGGAAAAAACATTTTTGGTACTATTGGTTGTGATTTGGGTAGATCTCTAAGTGTGTTTATACAATCTTTACAAGGGTTCAGCTGAAATTTAGAGAGGAAATGATAGGAGTGGACCAAGAAGACCCAATATTCATAACTTATTAAACTGACAATTGCATTTACAGCTATTACAAAAGAAATGGGGAAGAGAAAGAAATTCACTAGATGTTACAAATCCTTGTAATAAAAAAGTCCAAAGGTATCTTGGGAGAAGATGTCAGTATTTGGAGCTTGAAAGCCATATTTTAGACCATAGGACTTTTTATT
Organism: Hipposideros armiger; assembly: GCF_001890085.2. Lineage (NCBI taxonomy): Eukaryota > Metazoa > Chordata > Mammalia > Chiroptera > Hipposideridae > Hipposideros > Hipposideros armiger. Next base: position 1,993,456 of record NW_017731668.1, on the reverse strand, counting down.
CTTTTATATTATTCATTTCTAAGTAAGAAAAAAGAGGAAAAAAATATCATTTAATATGTAACCCACTCATTGAGTCAAAGTGCTAAATGTATAATTTACTTTGTTAAAAACATGCCAGATATTTATATATTGTCTATGCCTAAGAATTATTTACTGACTATTTTATAACTTCCAAGAGGCAGAGTACAAAGGAAATATGAGATGGGAAGCCATGCATTGGCATCAATAAATTCAGACAATAATCAGAATATAAGCTTTTTTGACTAGAAAGTAAACATCAGTTAGGATTCTCAGTTAAATTGTTAGCAAAAAATAATCTTTGGCACTTAAGATTTTCACAAATGACAATTTCAAAGGAAATGGTGTGTGTCATCGAGGAATTTAGTTTCACAGATTTTTGACTTTTTGCAACTTTACATTAAGTAGCAAATTATGAGCATTGTGACTGAGAAGACATAGGTGATACCTCAGCTCTGTCACTGAGAAATTTGGTAGAAATTTTATTTTATTTCTGAATCTTAGTTTCCTCACCTGTAAAGCTGGAAGAGTAATCACTGCCTCATAGGGTTATTGTGTGGAAAAAAAGAAATAAAAATGGATAATGCTTTTCCCTGTTCTGTGTCATTGGACATTTGAAAACGATGATGATAATAGTGATGATGATATTAATGATGATGAAAATGATAACATTTGTTGAGCCCTTACTATGCTAAACATTTGATTAAGCTCATCGTGTCGAACCCACACAATACTCAGGTATCCCTGTTTTAAAAATTAAGGACTTGAGGTTTAGAACTGTTTGAGTAATAATTGGCATAACCAGATTTGAACTTAGATTCTTATCTCTACAGAGAATATTTGATTCAAATCCTGGAAGTAAATCACCAAATTGTTTTCATTCATTTTTTTCTTAAAAACCTTTCAGTTTTTCAACAGAACCTTGAATACCAAAGAGACAAACCATGAAAGCTTAAAAGAGAAAATTTGTAACATTTACTCTCCTGTAAGAAAATGCCCCTATATTGGGAAAAACTTGTCTGACTATAATGTGGTTATTGTTTCTATTTTAAAATGTGATGGAAAAAGCCAATGGTTTAACAAGATAGATGATTGAGAAAATTAATACCCCACTGCACTTCCTATGAAAATTTACTATGGGTTTAAGTTATAAAGAAACAGAGAACAAAACCAGCACATTAAAAATAATAATAATAGATAAAAGCTGGAGAAGCCTCAAATCCTTTGTGATTGACCCCACCTCAACATTAATTTCCTGACATTTCAAGTGAGAACTGTAGACAATTGGTTTAAAAATAATCCTCTCACATGCAATATATAGATGATGTAGAGAATTGTACACTTGAAACCTATATAATTTTACTAACCAATGTCACCTGAACAAATTATATAAAAATTTAAAAAAAGAATCAAATAGGCAGTGCAACTGAAAAAAATTAAAAATAATAGCCTGAAAAAAAATCATCCCTTATGGTTTTAAAGTGTATTTCAGTAGAATTTTTAAGTTTTACTAATTTTTTTCACTCTTGCCTAGTTAAAGAGCTCCCCACTTCTAATCTTAATCACTCAGTTAGTTTTCCTGTAGTGTAGCTGAGCTACAAGAATACAAGAAGCCCTTTCTATCAGAGGCATGTTAGAACTTTGGGCTTTGGCCGAGGAATCCACAAGACTTAGTTTGCTTACCCATCAAGTAAAACATTTGCTTGATTTAATGAAAACCAGCAAAATATACTATCAGGAACAATAAATACAAAATCTTAGCAACTGAATCAAAGATCAATGCAAATTATTGATTTTGCAATCATTTTAAAAAATTACCAGTCCTAAGAGGTCTACTCAAATGTTTTTAAAGGTAAATTATTATGGTGAACATAAACTAATATTTAGAAAGTGATTGCTTTTTTTTTTTTTGGAGACATCGTCTACCTTTGTCTGGATATCCCCAAAGCACACAGGTGTGATAAAATGCAGTTCTGTTGCTATTGTTGTTTGTTCAGTTTAATTTAAATATGACCCCAGGAAGCAGATATGAGGAAAAAATCAGAGTGAACAGGAGGCAGAAACTCCCAAAAGAAGATGCTTGATCTTGTTGGAAACCACTGTGGGCAACTGGTACTTTATCCCTTGGGATCTTTGAGGCGCTTTAGAAATGTGGTTTAGAATTGCTCTGCCTGGGATGAAAGGGGAAGGTTTCATCCACCCCTGATGGGGACATTGGTTAAGGGTGGCCCCATGGCCATCACCTTTCCTTCCCACTTCCATGGACTGTTGAGCAAGTTTCACAATGTCACATCAAGTATGACCCAGCACAGGGAGTGAGACATGAGCAGTACTAGCTGCTGTGAAATGCTAACTGGTAGTACTTATGGGAAGGTGGGTGAAGACTGCATAGACTTGGTTGGTTCCTGGACCAGTAGGTGGAATAAAAGGGAACTTTCAGTAGCTCTAGAGGTGTCAGAGTACAGATTTTGAAGAATTTATATTATATATTGCTATTCCTAGCCCATAGAATGTACTGGTACTTGAGTTAGTCTGGGATCTGGATAACATAAAGTTATACAATATCTTTATAGAATTTGAGGTTTTTTTGTGTCGGCCTCATTTTTTTCACTTGAATAACCACAGTTAGACATTTACTTAAAGATTGTGTTAAATCCTTAACAAAATAATATCCATTTATCACAAGATATTTTTTTAAGAAAATTCACAATTGAAAGGAGAGTACTTTGAAATCTAATACAAAAGTTAACTAAAATAAAAATAATAAAATAGAGCAAGCCTAATTTTCAAAAGTGCTAAACATCTACAAACACTTCCATAGTTGTAACGTCCTTTTTTTTTTTCTCTAAGCTTCTTTGGAGAAAATGAGATTAAAGTGCTGTTTTTCTTACAAAGTTCTTAAATTTCCCTGGGAAAGGATATAACTATTATGTTTGTACAAAAGTGGCATTATTGTGGCCCATAAGTTTATGGAAAGTGTAGTTATTCTTAATTAAAAATATGGGTTAGCTCTTTTTCTGAGGCTTTTCTTTTTGGCTTCTAAATACTTTTCTAAGGAACAAATTTTCTTGAAGCAAAATTACACACTTAGATCTCCTTGTCAAAGATATTAGTAATTTTATATGAACTTAAGCATTTTGATTTTTTCCTTTATTTTCTTTTGAGTAAGATCTATGAAGACAAAGAACATGTTTGCTTGGTTCTTCTCTGCATTCTGCGCATCTAGCATAGTAACTAGTACAAAGTGGGTACCCAATAATTATTTGTTCAATGAATGAATACCATGCATCAAATGTGTCTTATGTGCACAGTGTTTAAAAATAAATAATGAACACCTATCCTCAGAGTTTATAATCTACTATTAGTAGAGAGAGACAAGTAATGAGGCAATTCCATAATTGTTTAATAAGCATATTATGATAAATTAACACTGAACAGAGGATTCTGTGGAGATTTTAGAAACATGCAAGGAAAAAGTTAAAATTATAAAATGCCACAGCAATAACTATTTAAAAATTAATATTTTGTTCTTCTAGTATAGGAAAATGAATTTATAGCCTACTATCTATAAAGTGGGACCTCTTTTTTTATTTAGTTTTTTCTTTTCTTTTCTTTTCTTTTTTTCCTGGTAGCAATAATCTACTTTTACTAATTCAGGGAGGTTCTCTTTTGGCCTCCATAGTGATTAATCAAAAGCAGTACGTTTGTTCTGCTCCATAACTGTAGGTTGCATCCTTCACTTCAAGCAATTTTCTCAGTTTTCTCAAGCAATTAATGTTGGTGCTTCACCACAGTGGAAAACTCAATGAGAGGATCAAGATGCAATAGACCAAATTTATCATCTGTTTGGAAATTAAGTGCATGGCCAATGGCAGTTCGGCTAAGAAGGACGATGCCATATTTTACATATATCCATCTACTGTTTATTTTAGGGTTCTTTGAAAACATTAAGTCATATGTAAATATGTTTTAAGTTAAGGAGAGACTGATTATTCAATGAAATCATTTTGTATAAGATGCTCATTTGTAAAGGTTTAGTATACTATGAAAATGTCATACAACTCTCATATTCTAAAATAAGGAAATCAGGGACTATTTGGCATACTTAATAAACTGCTCCCTAGGTGCTTAACTAAGCATAGTTAAGTCACTGCTTTAATTTATTGTGAATTTAAATGGAGACTCTGTGACAAAGTCAGATGAATAAAGCCATTGGTCATTTAGGACATAGGTGCAAAGAGTAAATTAATGAAAGCTTCGTTCTTTCCTTTTGTATTGTCAAAATGCATCATGGAATTTTGGGTGAGATGACAGAAACATTTTACCACTATAATTCCCCATGTTAGTGCATAGTATTTTTTTTAGAAATGGCTTTTAGTATAAGTATTAATCTAATTTAGAAGCTTCTCTTCTTAAACTGGATAGAAAAGTTTTTATAATAGAGTGAAAATTTAAAAATGTGTTATACATTCAGTCAACAAGCATGCATTTAGAAATGCATGCACCCTGTGGACTTCAGTTTTCATTACTAGAAAACAGGAGTGAATACTACCATTCTAGTTTTGTTGTGAAGATAATGTATTTGGATGACCCTAATGCAGTGTCTGGCATTTTATTAGACTTTTTTTATAGACAGGGCATTTAAAATCTATGTAATACCAGTATACTTATAAATTCTTTTCTTTTACTTATACCTGAGATATAATTAGATGTTTGACCAATGAAACAGCTTTATTTGAAGAATAAAAATCACAATTCATAGAGTTTAAGAGACAAGGAAGGCTGTCATTACTAAAAGTAATCATTTCTAATCACTGCATAGATAGAATTTTAAAAAAATTATCTTAAATTTAAATGATTTATACAACTAACCAAGTTATTAAATGTAATATTTCCTTCACATCTAGCCTCTAGATAGTTTCGAAGTAAATAACATATACATGTTTCTGAAATGAAATAGCAGAAAGTTATCACACTGTATGTTCTAGGCCACATGATGACTATTTTTGCCAAGCAAGGTTATATTCCTGTCAAGCTGCTTTGTCAATGGCTCATAACAAATTTGAAATCATGTAAACAGCAATAAAGCAGGAAACAGATGATCAAAATTTTTGTGGCAAATAGTTCAAGACAGAAGTTCAACATTTTGAAGGTAAATCTTATGAAAGTTTTTTGGTTTTTCTTTCTCTTTGTCATTATTAAGACTATTTCAGGCAATCATGCGAGCCTTTGATTTGCCTCTGACAGCTTTAATCACATCTGTGTTGTATGCCTTGCAATAGTCTAAGACTGATAGACGTATAAGGAACATTAAGAAATATTTGAGACTATAGTGCTCAGTCAATATCAATGGGGACAGAGTCAGTTGAAAAGAACTTTTCACAACGGAAATGTCTGAGTCATAACAAAATATTATTCAACTTGAATGTTTGCAGATTCGGTACTGGTCCATCCATGACAAGGAAGCAGCTGCACACAGAGTTCAGGTCAACAGCCAGGAGTACTCGGCCAGGCTGGAGAACCTTCTGCCCGACACCCAGTACTCTGTGGAAGTCAGGGCCTGCAATAGCGCAGGGTGTGGACCTCCCAGTGAGATGATTGAGACCTTCACCAGGAAAGCACGTGAGTCTCAGCATTCGCATTTTAGACACTGTCAAAAACTACCAATCGATTCTATCACGATGAAGGTACATTTGAGAAAAATTTGTTATCTAGCAGTCTTAGCACATTTGGTTTTCAATTCTTTCCATTCCAATCACGCAAAACTGTTTTTTAAAAACATTGTTAGTTAATGTAGATGATGGGAAAATGTGGAATGCCTTTATACATTTAATCTCCCTTTTAGCAATAAAAGTACAGAACCTCTCTTTGTGAAGATGCCCCTCAAAATTTTGTATCATTGCATAATTAATTTGTATTCATGTTGTTATTGTTTTAAATTTTCTTTTCATATAAATGTATCGACAGCATGATGAAATTAAAATTCTGCTTTTTTTAATGCTTTGATTTACAAACTTTCATCATTGCACAGTGCAAATGCAAGTTAAATGCTGTAGCACTACGTTTACCCTCTTATCACCATATGTTCTTTATTCATGTAACAAGACCACCTACCCTGCTCAGATTTTCCCGTCATTTTCATCTATCTGGCTTTACTTTGAGATCTCTTTCTTGAACTGAGTTGAACATATTAAAAAGGAAAATTTATATTCAGGATTCTAGGGAGTTTTACAGTAGTTTGAAGACATGATTACCACTAGGGCTTAAAGATTTATGCAATTCCTTTGGAAAAAAAGAAATTTCTAACAGAACGTGGTGGTAAAAGGCAGACTTTGGTACCATACATGGGTCAGATCTGTTTCTGCCACTTACGAAATGTGTGACAATAGACAAATGACCTCACATCTTTAAACCTCAGTTTCCTAATTTGTGAAAGGAGGCTTCATTCCTTTGTTTTTATTTTTTTATTTTCCGTTTATTCATTCATTGGAAGTATGCTAAGTGCCCAGCATTGCTCTAGGTGTTGAGGATACAGAAGATCAGACCTACATCCTCTTTTCACGAGGTTTACAAACTAATGGAAGAAGAGAGAAAAAATAAATAAATCAAATAAAACCAAATAAATATGATATTATCAGATGACAGGGCAATAAAGTGACTAGCCAGATACTGAAATGGAAAGTGACTTGGCCAAGAGCCAAATTCTAATTGCCTGGCTTTGAGAAGATGCAATTTGAGCTAGGATATGAGTAATAAGGACCCACTATCTGATGACTGGGGCTAGGGGTGGGGGAAGATTGTTTCAGGCAGAGAAAATAACTAGTGAAAGCTTTTAGGTGGCAAGAGTTTGATATGCTTTAAGTAGAGAAGTGCCAATGGGGCCAGAACATAGGCTCTAAGGCTCTGAGGTGAAGTGTACTGTCATCCAAATATGAAGGCCCTTATAAATCATAGGAATGAGTTTAAGTTCTTCCTAAGTATGATGAGAAGAAGTCAGAAGATTTTAGGAAAGGGAGGTTATCTAATTTATGTTTAAAAAAAATCATTCTGGGCCGGCCGAGTAGCGCGATGGTTAAGAACTGGCTTGGGACGCCAGAGGGGCCCGGTTCAGATCCCACATATGAGGGCCAGTGACACTGCCCTCCACAGCTAAGATGCTGAACAACAGCTCAACCTGGAGCTGGGCTGCCGTGAGTCGCCGGCGACGGCGTAGGCTGCAGCCCTGTGTGGCAGTGGGTTGCCATGGGCTACCGTATGTAGCCAGCCAGCCAGCATGAGAGGCCAGCAGCCGCAGTGAGTGGCCGTCCAGAAGCTGGCGACTGATCTGCCTCGCCCGGGAAGAGCACAATGATGGTGCCAACTTGGACCAGTGAAGCAACAGCTAGACTGAGGAACAAAAGGAGAGCAACTTGTCTGTTTCCCTTCCCTCAATTCCCAGCGCTGTTCCTATCCCCTCAATTCCCCAATAAAAATCTTAAAAAAAAAATCATTCTGACTTCTAGATGGGCAATGGATAGTGATGGATAAGAGTGTAGGCAGAATAGCCAATTAGGAGGCTATTTTAGTAGTCAGGGAAAGAAATGTAGTGGTTAGAACTCAGTGATAGTAGAGAGAAGTGAAAAACTCGCTGCAAGCAGAATTGACAACTTGCTGATATTTGGATGTTGGCAATAAACGGAATGAAAAACAATACTAGATTTTTTTTTCTTTTGAGAAGCTGGGTGTTTGGTTGTGAAAGACTCACAAACAAGCATATTTGGGGGCATATAGCAAATGTCCCATCTTGATTTTATTATACTTGAGAAGCCTTTTAGGCATTCAAGTAGAGATAGGCAGTTGCACACGTGTCTAGAGCAGGGGTTGGCAAACTTTTGAGACGGAAGAGCCTCTAGAGGTTAAGAGAAAGACTAGACCTTGAGATAGAGTTGTGAGTGCTTAAAACTATGGGCCCAGATTTAAGATTTAGGTAAGATTCGCTGAGGAGACAAGGGGGCTCAGGATCAGATCCTAAGTCATTCCAACATGTAAAAATTGAGCAGACAGCATGGCGCGAGTAAAGCGTGGCAATGAGAGAGAGCAGCCAGGGAGGAAGAAGGCACACCCAGATGTTAAAAGATCATGAAGTTAAGAAAAGAATGAGATTCAAGAAGAAATTAGGAGGCCAAGTCTATGAAGTGCTGAAAAGATAGTAAATTTGAAAAAATTTTAAAAAGTGACATTAGATTTGACCTTGAAACGACAGTTTCAAAAGATGTGCAAAAGGAAACCCAAGTGAGAGGAGAATAGAAGTTACTTACATAACCTACCTCACAAGGCCATAGGATACAGTAAATGCACCCACGGATATGAAGTGTTTAGCATAGCACCTGGCATATAGTAAGCGCTCATCAAAATTAGCCATTGTTATCACATTATTATCATCAGTGTTATAATCCTTGATGCAATGCAGCTTGCAGAACTGACGTTAGATATGATGATTGTCAATTCCATGTTATTCCTTTTCACAGCTCCGAGCCAACCGCCAAGGATCATCAGCTCCATAAGGTCTGGGTCACATTACATAATTACCTGGGATCATGTGGTTGCACTATCAAATGAATCTTCTGTGACAGGATATAAGGTAGGTAAAAGATTACTAGGTTATTCCTTGCACAAGCCTCGCTCTTATAAAGAGAAATTGATGTTTGGACTCTGCTGTTTTGAGAAACCCATTCAGCTGTCTTATCCTAGCTGCATAGCAGGCTCAGGTGACACAGAGCCATGATCAATTTTGAAATGAGAAAAGATCTTCATGAAGTCTAGGAAAATGCTACATCAAATGAGCAAGATAGAATAACTGCTTTAAAGTATAGAGGTGTTAGAACAGTCAGCACCTAAAGAACAGAGACAGAAAGAATCCACTTGTGTTTGGCAATGATTAAGATAGTGCCCAGCACACAGTGAACTTTTTGATGTATTGAGTTGCCTTCTACAAATGAACAAAAATGAAAAAAAAAATCATTTCTGTGTGAATTCCCTATCATATTTTTCATTGTATACTGAATTTTGGGAGTAATGTAAAAAAAAATATGTAAATTGTGAGGAAGATTTTTAGACTATTTCAATATATTGAAAGAGCCCTCAGTTTACACTATGTATTTAAAAACAAACAAATATTTTTTCTCTCTGTTTTGGGTCATCTCAAATAAATAAAATTCAGATGCATAAAGCACATGCTCTTGGATCACCCTAAAAAAAAATAGGTGAAATCGAGTTCTGTGAATTAAAAATAACATTATTTTCCCAGCAAGTATATTACACATAGCTATCTAGGATTTATTTTATTAATAAAAGTGTGAGAATATTCTTGTTGTAGCTTTACGACATTGGCTCATTATTACCAATTTATTAAGTATACATATTTTGGGACTTTTTAAGGTACTCTATAGGCCTGATGGCCAGCATGAAGGCAAACTATATTCAACTCATAAGCACTCCATAGAGGTTCCAATCCCCAGGGATGGACAGTACGTTGTAGAGGTTCGTGCACACAGTGATGGAGGTGATGGAGTGGTGTCTCAAGTCAAAATTTCAGGTAAGCCAGTCATTTAAGACCCATTTCAATTAAGTATTTTAAGTTCTAGGCCATATGGATTCCCAAAAGTAAAGGTAGGACTGATATTCACAACAATATCAGTGTTTTGCTAAATACATTTGAAATGGCAAGGATGCCCTGAAACTTGATATTTCTTCCCTTATGAGTCACAAAAGTAAATTTGCAACAAACTGCATACTTGTTGACTATTATCTGGATGTCAAAGCATAATTAAAGTACCATAATGCATTAAAATGGCACATAATACTAGACCGTTAGATAATAGTATCCGATAATATCTCATAAATCAAAAGGAAATTCAATTAATATTCTTCTAGCCCCCTTTTCCTTGTTCTTCACATATTAATATAGTAATAAAATAGAAAGACAGTAAATGATTGCTCTTTTACCATCGCCTCTCTTTAGCTCAACTAAGCTGTTCTTTTTCCTGCAAACTCTATTTCTAACAGCATTGGTGAATTCAAAACAAATATTTGAGGCAGTGATTTCTTCCCTTTTTTGGATTTGTTGAACTATATTATTGGTTTAAATTTTGTTTTTTTCTCATCCTGCATGCATGAAATACTTTAATTATAAAGAATTAAATGTTAATTTGAAAATTTTATGAGAGACTCCTAAATACTGTAACATGCTAAATCAAAGATGGGAATAACTGGGCTGGCCAAGTGGCTCAGTTGGTTAAGAGTTGGCTTGGGAACGCAAGCTCTGAGCAGCAGGGCCACTGGTTCGGATCCCACATGTGGGCCAGTGACGCTGTACCCTCTACAGCTGAGATGGAGAACAGCAGCTCGACCTGGAGCTGGGCTGCCATGAGTTGCCGGCGACGGTGTAGGCTGCAGCGGGACTGCAGTGGGCTGCTATGAGCTACTGTGAGTGGCTGGCAGCCACAAGAGCTGCCATGAGCTGCCGTGAGCGACCGTCCAATGGCCGGTGACCAACTGCCTCGTCAGGGAAGAGTGAAATGATCACAATACCAACATGGGCCAGTAGGGCAGCGTCCTCCATGACTGGGCTGGAGAACCAAGGGACAGCAGCTTGTCTGTTCCCCTTCCCTGATTCCCCGGCGCTGTTCCCCTCCCCCAATTCCCCAATAAAATCTTTAAAAAAAAACTAAAACGAAGATGGGAATAACTGATTTAGAAAAAAATGGTGATTTACAACTATTTAATGAATATTTTTATATATATTAAGTTAAACTAATAAAATATCCTTAAAGCAATGCCATACTTTTTAGTCTGACCATAATTGCATAAAGAAACTGTAGAATTAACATTAGGAAATGTTAGATATTTGGTGAATGGTACCATTATACAATTTTTAAATTTAAATTAGGATTTATTTGCAAATTGTTTAAATTATTTATAGTGAGGAAAGCATGTAAATACCAATGGAAATTTTAGGCTTTCTCAAAAAATTAAATTATTCACATTGAAACTTTTGTAGGTTAAATATTATGTTGTTTTAGAAATTTGGAAATTAGAAAAATCTGAAAGAAAAAAATAATCAATTATATCCCAATCACTTCAATTAACTACAATTAATGTTCAGTGGAATTTACATCTAGTAACTCTAAATGCACATATAATTTCATGTTTTAGTTTTTATTAAATATATCATGTCATATCCTATTTTTATCAATTATGTTGCATGAATAGTCCCTGACCATGTCATTAAAATTTTAGAAATTTCATTTAAAATTATACATAATATTTTTTCAAACAAATGTACAAAGTTTACCCAGTCCAATATTTCTTATCATAATACTGTTTTGAATACATTTCTATAAATTAATCTTTCTTCAAGTTAAATTTATTAATAAATGAGATAAAGTATTTTACTTCTATATTGCCAAAATTTTAAAAAATTATTTATCAATTTATGTTTCTATTATCATTGTATATGAGTGCATTTCCCACTGTACCACTGTAATATTAGTCTCTCTTTTTAGTCATTACTAAATTGAAAGGAGAAAAAGACATCATTTTAGTTTTGAAGCACTTTCTAAATAACACACCATCAACAGTTTCGCACTTAGCAGGGCTGTTTCACAAAAGGAAATGTGGATAATATTTGGAGGGTGGTAAAGTGCAGAAGAAGTGGGTAAATGACTTTTGAACACTGATCTTCCTTGTCTAGAAGCCAGCCATAGCACACTGCTGCTCTCTTCATGTCCTTCCCCTTTAGTCATTCCTAATGTGAAACAGAATCTAGTTTATGGAATTTAAATGACAGAAGTTTATAGCTAGAGATGCTTTAAAACTACAATATCATCATTGTAGTTATAACAAGTGGTGTGCTGATAAATGTTAAGCAACTGACTCCCCTTGGATGGAAGAATCACTGGTTTATGGTGTTCATGGATATCTGTGGTGTAAATATTTTCATCATGTTCGATTTCAAGTTTCCATGAGATGTCCCTAAATGTGGAGCTGGGAAGAGATACTCAGTAGCACAACCTTATATAGGATCACCACCATACCGATGCAGTAGGAGTGACTTCAAAAGCATTGATGACATTAGATGTAGTAAAATAATTAGGAAGTGATGAGCTTGGGTATTTACTACCTTTATTTGACACATTTTCATTTAACTAATAAGTTTATATAATTCCAATTTTAATAACAGTGTTTTGAACAACTCACTCATAAATTTTTTTTTTAATTAACAATTGTCCATTGGGAAGTGGTATGGAATAGCTATGGCACTCCACGGTTATTATCTGACATCTCGGTGTAAAGGGCTTGTGTGTGGAAGACACAGAGTGTGCTTCCTTTAGAAACCTCAAACATACTCAAAATAGTTTCCTCTTTCTTTTTGCCAACTAAAGGACAATATTCTTATTAATGCAAAATGTGTTATTTATCTCTCAGCCTGAGCAAACTATACAAAGAAACTGAAGAATTAACATTAGGAAGTGCCAGGTGCTTGGTAAATAGTACCATAAAAATCAGAATTTTATGATTTAAGTTGGGATTTATTTGCAAATTATTTATATTGCCTGTAATGAGGAAAGCATGTAAATACATAATGGAACTTTTAGGCTTTCTGAGATATTTAAAAGAGCCCTAATACTTTCCCTTGTTTCAGTTTTCATACCTAAAATATGTAGCCAGGAATATTAAACATTGCTAGGTTAATGTTTATATGCATTATGCCATCCATTTATTCATTCAACAAATATCCATTAATTGCCTACAATGCATTAGGCACAGTTCGCATACTTAAAATGTGCTGTCGTTTATGTATTTTAACATCCCTCCGAGCCCACATCACAAGCCTCCCCACTGGCCCCATTGCAATTCTAAAATTTTTCTGGGCTTCCAGTTTTGGCTTCCTATACTCCATTCTCTGTGCAGCAGCCAGAGGGATCGTTTCAAACATAAGTCAAATCATATTAACTTTCCTCTTAATTATCCTATAGAATAAAATCTAAATGTCTTACCATGGCCTATAGTGCCCTCTGTAATCTGGCCCTGTCAAACCCTCTCACCTCAGGTAAGTGATCCCTCCCTTGCTCCACTAGCCTTCTTTCTCTTGAACATACCAACATTATCCCTTCCTTGAAGCATCTGTCCTTGTTCTTGCTGCTGCCTGGAATTCTCTGTACGTTGGCATGGCAGGTTCATTCTTGTTATTTTTGTTTCTGCTCAGATGTCACCTCCTCAGGGAAGTTTTATATGGCAACCAATGTAAGATAGCCCCCTATTCTGATTTTTTATCATATCACATCGCTGTTATTTTTCTTCATAATGTTTATGACTATTTAAAATTCTCTTACGTATTAATTTATACTGTTGATTGTCCATCTTCATCGTTACTTGAATGTAAACTCCATGGCAGCAAGCTCTTTTCTGCCTTGTTCAGCCTTTAAATCACCAGCCCCTAGGGTGCGTGTCTGCCACGGAACAGAGTTTTAACAAATAATTGTATAATAAATTCATGATTTCTCTATAGAGTAAAATTTAGTTAAGAGAATTATTTGGGCAACTTAAACTATAGTTTAGATGTCTAGAATGTTGATACACTCCCCTTTAGGCACATGATTTGAATTATGCCATGGGTTAATGACAAGGTTGATTCTTACAAAGATTAAAACTTCATGTTAGAGGTATTCTAGAAAATTTATTAGGCATAGTAACCTGTAACTCCACTCCTCCCTGACCTGAACACTGTTATCTGCTGTCTTAATAAATTATCCCATATTTATAGATTATAGTTCACATTGAGGCAAATGTAACACTGTAAATGTTTCATCACAAGCATACTGTCTCTAATAAGTTCAAGTTTGTTTTTTAAGACCCTTTTGTTTTTATTTATCATTGTGAGCTAAATTAAGAATAATATGAAGGGAGTCACATTTTGAACAAAAAAGTAATAAACTAACTTGATTTATGACATATTTATTATATATTTTAGAATATAGATTAACAATTATCCTTGATCATAAATAAATACTCACAGAGAACTATGTATTTCATTATTTATGTACGAATGTACATATTTTGACCTTTTATTTTTCTTTTTAGTTTAATCCTCCGCTGGGCGCAACTGATCTCACAGATTCATTGCACACACATTTTCAAATATCTAACAGTTAAGTATCGTGACTCATCGCTTCTATTCTTCCCCCTCTAGCCTAAACTATCGCCAGTCATGTTTGTGACTTAGTACAGTCAAGACATATTTCATAGCGGCATCTTTGTGTGCAATGAATCTGTGAGATCAGTTGCACCCAATGGAGGGTTAAACAGACTACAGATATCTCAGTCAAATCAAGGAAGGCTTTTTAAGGACATTTTAGAGTCTGGGCTTCTTAAGAGCAAGAAGTAGTCATTTGAAACCTTTAAGGTAGAAGTAACATAATCAGATATTTGCACTTGAAGAATCACTTTGGTGATTGTGGAAAATATATATGTAGGGGAGTAAGATGTAGGGAGATGAATTATAAGGCTATTATCATAGAATGATTAAAGATGATGATGGTCTGGCCTGGAAAGAGGGCAGTGGTGAAGGTTCTACAAGAATAAGGCATCTTTTCCATTTGATTTAAAGTTGCTATATATTCATTTTGTTGACTTTATGTCTTCTAATAAATCTATAATTTATCCTGATGTTACCACAGATGATGCAATCTAAGCATTTATCCTACTATTTTTGGTAACTCCAAGCTATTAAGTTAAACTATATAATCAAAGCCACTGAACTTAAACACTGATGAAAAACACATTTTTTTTTTTTTTACTTTGTCCTCTTCTGCCCAGTAGCAGAAGAGGAAGAAAGCCTAGGAAACCATATTTTAGGTAAAACCTTTAGTAGTTTAACTCCATTACTAATATGTTCCCCTCTCTCCTGTGCCGAAGAAGTACAGTATAAAAGAAACAAGAGGATAATTGGGGTGTTTAGATAGATTTAATTCATACTTTATTAGAATAAAATGTGATATTAACACCATCAATTTTGCAAATAGATCCTCTGTAAGCATTTTTTTAAATCCAAAATTGGTTCTTGGAGCTTTTCTTTTTAAAAATTAAAGTTTATTGGAGCTTCTAGTCTTGTATAATAGCCGATGTATGTACAGAAAGGATAATAATATACATAGTGCTCTTAGGTTTATTTTATCCCGCCTTCTTTAGTGACAGGATGCTATATATTTCAGTGATTCCCATATCTGCAACTTTATAAGTATTGTTTGTCATTTGGGAAAAAGAGATTGCCATGAATAAATTAACTACTAACCTGAATATTTGAAATGGTATATTATATGACAGTCAAATGCCATTCTTATAAGAACATCATCATAATTTTAAAAATTTATCTTGTGACTATGGCACAAAAAATTATCACTAAGGAAATGGTATCTTTCCAACCATTTTGAAGTAACCAGACATTGTGTTTTCCATTGCTATATGTTGTGTGGAAAATCAATTTGAGAGTTTAAGTGGATGCATCCACCTTATGTATTTCTAGGCCGATAAATAGCTTACATTTAAAATTACCTCTAACATATCTATTCTTTTCGTTAACCTTGAATCATGACTATCCACTCAAAATCATGTTCCAATACATGGCTGTACTTAATACTCTTAGTTTTGTAATAATCATGAAAACAGAGAAGTATCTGATAAAAGTGATATTTTGTACAGCTCTAGATTTGACTCACTGCCCTAATCATTGTTAATGTAATTCTATAAATGACCCATGTTTACTCCAGGAGTTGAGCTTACAGAGAATTCCCAGAGTCTTATTTATCTTTTAGAAGCTTTGAGCACTCGTTTTTAAAGCAGGTTTTACCACTTTGTCAGGCCACACACAGCACCTCTGCATCTAAACTAACTTGGGTTTTCCTAACTCTTTCCCAAGTTTTCTTTCAGCTACTGGTAAGTTCATACAACAGTCCCAACATATTATTTTGTGTTCATTTACTTAGACGCAGAAATAATTTGGTTGGAAAATTCCTCAGTGGAATACATTATTATAAGAATAAAAAGGGAAATTAAAGATAATCTTCCAAGATTTACTTACTACCAAAATAATTTTGGTTTATGAAATACAGTCTTAGTCTCTGGAGCTATACTTTAGTGTTATAATGTGCAAATAGTTTTTATCCTCTGTTAGCTAAAACTTACCCTTTAAAAAATTACATATTTTCATAGTACTTTTGCTCTCCATAACATGGATTCATTCAGTAAACAGCTACTAAAAACCTACCAAATGTCAGGCATTCTGCTAGTTTATAGGTTACAATAATTGGCAAGCCCTTCTGAAACTTGGATTCTAGTGGATATCAGGAAAATATTGAACTAGCACCAAATAATAAACATTTTTTATATCTGGGTTTATTCAGGCTTAAAAGAAAAAAAAAGTGGCTAATATAGAGAATAAAAGAGGTAGAACTGATTTGAATAGGGTGATCAGGTCAAACCTCTCTACTTAGGTGATGGTTATCCTGAAATGCAAAGGAAAGGAGCTAGCCATATCACAAGAGGGGCAAGAGTCATATATATGGGGGGAATGGTAGGATAGAACTTGTCATGTTCAAGAAGCTGAAAGGAGGCCAGTGTGCTTGGGTGTAGTGGTATGAGATGAGTTGGAGAGGTGAAAAGAGCAAAAGCCATGAACGGTCTGACCTGGATTATGTCTCAGACTCATATCCTTCTGCTCTCATTCTAATTCTCTTCCTCACCCTATCTTCAAAGGCTTTTGTGAGAAATTTGTACTCTATTCTACGTTCAATGGGAAAACACAGATGTGCTTTCAGGAAATGAGTGATGCAATCTGATTTAAGATAATTTTTTCTGTAGTGTAGAATATACATTGAAATGAAACAAAAAGAGGAGTCAGTACAGCTGGTGAGAAGTGAGCAGGTCTGAGACCCAATCAGAACAGGTAGAGTCTCTTTCAGAAAGAATCAATTTATAGGTAATTTAAGATTCTTATTTCTCTGAGATGCAAAGCAAATTACAAGATATTTTCCAGGATAGATTATTAAAGGATGTATATGGAGACATTATATACATTCAGAGGGGAAAATGAACATTTTAGAATGTTTCTTATAAAACTTTTCAAGTTAAAAAAAATCAGAGTTAGTGATAAAAAAAATATGGGCAAAACAAAAAGATTCATAAACTAGCTGGAGGAAAATATCTCCATCATCATGTTCAACTCCTTCCCAAGTGTTGGAATCCCCTGCAGGAAATTTATGGCTTATATTCTCTGAACCTCAGTTCAAACACTGTCTGTAATGGGGAGGAATTCACCGTTGTGCAAGAGCCCTTAGACTTATTAATACCTTTAATTAAGACCACAGATCTCTGATCAATTCTATAATGATTGAACTAGTTTTCAATGAAATCAAGCTCACAGGATCAACCCATAGACTGCCATAACATCCCTTCTTTCCCCTCTTCTGTCAGTGAAAGATGATGCATCTTTTAGGAGAAATGAAACATCTCTAGATATTTTAATTAAGTATTGAATTAGATTCTTAAAAGAAAACCTTTTTATAAGAGCTATGAGAGTGGATATCTTCTGGTTTTGAGAAAAGCAAAAAAAAAAAATGTCGTTGAAAGGAACCTCCACTGGTGGTCCATCTGCCTGCAGCATCAAAGTGAGGTACCCACAGGAGAACCCCCAAGGGCTGTGGTGCCACCTTGCCTTTGACACCCACTGAGTCCCACGGTTCTGCTCACCACTGCCAGAGCAGTGGTGGCTTCTGTTATTCTGTGATATTCCAGTTCTCCCCCTAGTGACTCTCAGTGACAAGCGAGTCTAGGAAATATAGTTTTCACATTTTGACCCCAGAGATAGAAAGGAGAGAATAGAAAGCAAGAGCAATGGTGCTGAAATTCCAAACGAAAATGCAGCACATTTTCTCCAAAAATAAGTAGATTTACATGATAACCATCAAAACTAAGAAGAACCCAGCTAAACATGGATATTTTAGATATTAAATGAAATGGAAGAAAGGAAATAAATTGGCTTTTAACCTCTAAATTTATTTCATGATATAGAAATTTCTATTATTAGAAAGACCATTAAAATTATAGGGCAAGAAAACCTGTAGGTATTGAAACTCTATTATGGAAATTTACCTGAGATATAGAAAATAATAATTAATATCTCTTGATCACCAACACTCACATATAACAATGTGGCTACAATTTTTCATTCTTCCCCGTATTTTCTTTTTCAGTATTATGATAACATAAATTATATATAGACCTTTTTTCTGAATTTCCAATTTTTTTTCTTAGAAAAGATTCCTAGAAGTGGAAATACTGGGTTAAAGGGCAAGACCTTTCAAAGATTTGGCAAATACTTGGCAATTGACCAATTGCTATCCAAACAACACCCACATTTTATCATTAAATAGGTTTTTTAATAGCATTTTGCTATTCAAAAAAAATCTTTGTTAATTAAGCAGATAACATCTCATTTTTTTAAAAATTTTAATTATTGCTGAATTGATGTATTAATATATTTAATAGCTATTTATAGTTCCATCCCTATGAGTTCTGTTTCTGTTCTTTTCTCTGTTTAATATTAATAACTTTCTTTACAATTTTATGATCAATTTAGAAAATACAATTTTAGCATTTTAACGTTTTCATGCCATATTTGTAGCAAATATGTTTTCAAGTTTGCATTTAAATGTTATTGACACTAGGTCAATACGTTTATGTTTGTGCAAAATAACGAATTATCATAATAAAAACTCTCAGACTGTGCACATGAACAAGAAGTCATAGGATAAACATAGGGGTGCATATATTTTGTCAAATTAGTGTTTTGGATTTCTTTGGATAGCTACCCAGGAGTAGAATTCCTGGATCATAAGGTAGTTCCATTTTCAATTTTTTGAGGTGCTTCCATATTGTTTTCCACAGTGGCTGCACCAATCTGCAATCCCACCAACAGTGCATGAGGGTTCTCTCTCAAAAAAAAAAAAAAGTCATAGAATAATAGATACAACGTAAGTCAACTTACCGGTATATGATGTTCAAACATAGAATATGTTTGTTTAAAGAGGTAGTATACGACATGTAAAACTTCCCTAAAAGAATTATTAACATGAAATTCAGTGTAGTGCTGCCTTGTGGCAGGGCAGAGAGCAATCAGGAAGAAGTTTTTAGGGTGGTAACAATGTTATTTCTTTGCCTGTCTGGTAAACATACAGAGGTTTCTTTCAAATTTTAATAGTTAAAGGAGGATTGAAGAAGTTGAGGAGTAAAGACAGGTATTGAATTTGGCATTTTAGAGGTCTATAGTAGTTTGCTAGGGGTGCCATAACAGAGTTCCACAGGCCGGATGGTTTAAACAACCCATGGAATTTATTTTCTCACAATTTTGGAGGCTAGAAATCTGAGATCAAATTGTTGGCAGGATTGGCTTCTTCCGAGGCGTCTCCCTTTGGCTTATAGCTGGCCATCTTCTCCAAGTATCTTCCAGTGGTCTTCCCCCCGCGTATGTCTGTGTCCTAATTTACCCTTCCTGTTAGGATGCCAGTCATGTTGCATTAGAGCCCACGCTAATAACCTCATTTTAACTTAATTACCTCATTAAAGACTATCACTAAATATAAATATATTCAACAGGACTGGGGGTTAGGGCTTGAACATTTTGAGGGGACAAAATTCAGCCCATAACAAGGTCATCGGTAATTTCAAGAGAAAAACTTCCCTAAAATAATATGGGTAAAAGTCATTTCTTTTAGCAAACCTCATAACACTTCCATTTCTAAAGGGAGGAGGCGAAAAAAAGAAGAAAATAATCAATATATAACAGTTTGTCTGGTAGTAATAATATCTAAATATTGCTGAAGAAAGTAAAGCAGAGGAAGTTGGGTGTGGAATAGTGGAAGAGGGTAGAACCTATAGTTTTAATAAGAGCAGCAGGAAAAGCCTGCTCTGATGAGATAATGGTGGAAAAGGGAGTCAGTGAAGTGAGGGAGTGGTCTATGCAGTTGTCTGGAAGGAAAGTATCCCTATTAGAACCCTATGAAAGCCCTGCACTAGGAGTATGTTTAGATGTTCAAGGAACAGCCAGGAGACCAGTGTGACAGGGCAGAGTAAGCCATGGGGAGAGCGGACACAATGAGGCTGCAGAGGAAGATGGGATATGAGTTATAACAAGGTTTCCGGGTCCTCCTGGTGAAGGACTCTGGATTTTACTCTACATGTGAGGAGAGGCCTTAAAAGGAAGGAAGTGACGTGATCAGGTTTATATTTTACAAGTCTCATTCTAGCTATTCTTTGGAAGGAAGTAGAAATCTCGTGAATGGTACCAAAAAAAAAAAAATCTGTGACTCTCTGGGAACAGGAAGGGCAGTAGAAAGCCCTGTATAGTCCAAGCAAGAGATGGAGTCAATGTTGACTAGTGTGGTCACAGCAGAAATAAGAAGTAGTTTTAGTCAGAATTTATTTGGAAGAAGATTCAACAATGTTTTCTGATGATTTGGTAAGGGGTGTGAAAGATGACCTGGCATAACTCTAAGAATTTAGATAGACCCACAGAATCATCTACGTAAATAACCAACATAATTATCTACTTTAGCAGAGTCATCTGCTGAAAAGAGATGATTGGAGAAAATAAGTTAGGAGTTTAAATTCTGACATGCTAAGTCATGCTATGTCCATCCAGGTGGACAGCCAAGTAGAGACAGATTGAAAAGAAAAAAAAAAAAAAAGCAAAAAGAGTCATCTGGAAAATTGAGAAACCAGCTGAGGTAGATAACAAACTTGTCAGCATAATTATATAACTACCTACAACCTATACCAGCCAGCATACAGAAATGGAGATGGCAGATGGCTGTTGACTAAAGTTGGCAAACTGTAGGGTTACTATAATAGATAAGAGATCAAGGAAACAAGTATGTGTTACTTCTAATTAAGGAACAATTTAAATAGCTGAACAGAGTTTGTATCTATTAGAATATTTTCAGCTGAAAGTAACAAACTCTAAACTCAGAATTGTTTGAGAGATAGGTGGCCTTTAGGACGTAGTGAAATCAGTGCCTGAAAAATATAATCAAAGACCAGTTTTTACCCCCTTTCTGCACTTGGGAGGTCTCAGAATTGGCTTTATTATGAGGCTTATCATCCTCATTGTTGCAAGATGGCTGCAGCACGGCTAGGAATCACTGCATGCATACCCGATACTGTCTAAGGAGAAAGGGGGTTGGTGTGTTTTGAAGTTCTATTTTAAAATGAAGGACCTTTCCCAGAAGCCCCTCAGGAAATCTTTCTAATACTGTCCAGAACTGTGTCACAGGTCTACCCTTATACTAGTTACATGGCATTTCCATGGCTGCTCACAGTGATCAAGATTTACTGCTGATCTGTGGATGGGAAAACCTTCTCTGAGAAGTGAACATCTGGAAAAAGAAAAAAAAAAAGAGAGAGAAAGTGTATTTGCAAGGAAGCAGAGAGAAAAAGATTTCTGCTTTATATTCAAAGTTAAATAATGAGGTAAATAAACATGTATATAGGAAAAGGAAAAAGAAGAAACTAGGTCAAAATGCAGCTTCATAAATATGCAGAAAAAGAGGGATGAAAAGTTATAAGAAGGATACAAAGTCAGTTTCAAAAGCAGAAAATATAGGCAGGACTTTTTTTTTTTTAATTGCAGTAACAAGAGATGGTCATCAATGTGGATCCTGATATTAAAATAAGGATTTATGACATTGAACAAGTTATCAAGGGTTATGTCAGTAACCCTGATCCAAAGTCAGTAAACCCAAGTTTATCCCTAAAAAAATATATTTGGCACTATCACTGTTAAATAATATTTATGTAGGAAATAGGAATGTTTAAAGAACAGTTTAAGTTATTACTGCCATAAGAAAGTTGTAAATGTTTTGCTTTGTTTTATATTTTAGATTAGATACTCCATAAAGAGCTGCGTTTGGTAGTCTTTACTAAACTGAGAAAGTTATACTGGTAGGGTAGAGTATAAAAAGAATATTCCTGATGAAACTAAGAGTGGAACCTAACATGAGAAGGGACTGCCGTATGTAGTAAGTGCTTTGGAAAAGGGGGTTCTAAATAAAGAAATTTATCATTTTTGAAGAATGTAATTACACTGAGGAAGTTTAGAAAATGAACAAATGGTCCTAAGAGAAATACCTTGATTCAGAGATGGGCTTTATTTTTCTGAATTCTAGCTATCAGTAAAATTTCAGTTTTGCTATATAGTAATCTGTTTATTTCACCTTGTTTGCATAATTCCAAGCTTTGTAGAATATCATTATACAGTTTCAACAAATTTCTAATGGCTCATACTATTTTGCATCAATAGATTGGTCATGAAAAAATGAATAATGTGCAATGTAATATATTATATGTATAATTTTAATTATTCAGTAAGCTCAATTTTGCATTTTTATGAATGTTGGTATATTAGTGGCATAAAAATTACATTATCTGTTTTGTAGATTCAAATGAATTTTAAATATTCTTTGATCCTAGGAAGGAATATTAGGGTAGGTATACCTCCCCTCAAATCATAGGATATTACCTTATATTCTCTCCTGAAATAAGAGCAACAAATAAGTGAATTAAAATAATTATATTATCTTTAATTGATATATACATCAACCATAAAAATACCATTTCAAAATTAATTTTCCTTTGAAACATTATAGGCTACTTTGAAATTTATAACCCTCTCAGGAAAATATAAAGACAATTAATTGTCTGTGCTGAGAGAGTTGGGTTTTAAATTTTCTCCCTTGAGGTTTGACACTCACTCACTATAACATAAATTTGAAACCATTTAAAAAAGAAAATGATTTTGTCATTGTTAAAAATAAAACCGTGGTAATTTCTCACAAATAGATATGGAAACCTTTAATGCTATAATAAGAGGGAATATAAAACACTTAAACTGGAAAGTGATATATCAACATATTAAAATGGTCCATTTGATACTACATTAGGGACCAACATTAGTGATTTATGAAAGAATGTTTAGCTCTCAAAGTACTTCCCATAGTTGGGTAAGGCTAGAAGCCAGGCCCCTTGGTAGATTATTCACAGTATGAAAGCAATGCAGTGAAGCAAACGACATTCCAGAGGCACTTTTTACAGACACCGTCTGCAAAATGAGCCAGACCAAGAGAAAATTAATCATTTCGGACATTTTTTAAGAGCATGAATTTCTCCAGCCAGTTGTCTTTCTTCTATATGCCACCATTTCTGGCCCTGTATAATGTACTTTCATCTCTAAAGCAAACCACCAGTCTTGGTCATACAGCCATAAGAAGCTGGGAGAGAGAAGGGAGGTAGGTTGCAGAGGGCTCAGGGTGAGTCAAGGATGATGTAGATTATAGAGGACGAGCCCAACAAGACCCTTAGCCAATAGGAGAGGCCTCAAAGTCCAGATGTGCTTGGAAGTTGTGAATTATTTGGATATCAACATCTGTGTAGATGATCCTACCAATGCCCTGACCTCTTAATGCCTTTCCCGATGATCTTTTCCTCTGCTCTGCCTCAGCCACTCACTCATCATCGCAATCTAGACAAGCGTTCACAGACTTGAATGTGATTTAGAACTTAAGGGGCTCCTGAAACTTAAACTAGAAAAAACAATTACATTATAATTTTTACTGCTTTCTAACTGAAATAGATTATTCCTTCAAATATAAATTCAAACAACAAATCACCATCACCAATTATAATCACAGATGTTCTTATATAATATTTCAGCATTGTAACATTGCTTCTCCAAAAATACATTTATTGGAACTGATCTTAGTTCTTATAATTTAATGTGCTAATAAGCTCACAATTTTAGTGTGTTAATAAACATATATCTGCTTCATTGGTATTTATTGGTATAATAAATGTATTTCAGTATATTTGGTTTCCTTTTAACTCTATTGTATTTTATGTATGCAAAAGCATTATTTTCAGTATTCTCAGAGATCCACTGACTGCCAAGGCATCTGTGACACACAAAGAGATTAAGAATCCTTTCAAATATTGATATTACTAATAACTGAAAACAAACATTTTTGTTTTAAGCATTTTATTTTAATAGTAATTCTTATCTTTTCAGTTTATTTCATCAAATATCCTTCCAACTCCAACAGTTCTTACAGCCCTCCCCAACCAATCCTACTATTGATCCTGTCTTATTGGTTTTCCAATATCCTTCAAAATTTGACTCCTCTCATCAAGAGGCCTATAGTATTTCTATATATGTGTCTTTATTTTTATTTTTATGCCTTGATTAGTTAGCATAAGTATAGTCTGTTCTTTACATGTAAAATGGGGATAATTGTATTTACCTTTTTTGTGAGTAATGGATGATGAGTAAATTATTACCTCCTATTATTGTGAATAGCAAGTGATGAATAAGTTGTCACTATTACAGTAATACCTTGGTTTGCGAGCATAATTTGTTTTGGAAACAAACTACTCGTATTGTAAGACATCACTCTTTACTACATTAAAATGTACTTGAAATGTTTGCTTGTCTATTTTCATATAACTTAAACCTTTGCCTCCCAATTCCAAACAATAGCATGATTGCGAGATAACAATGCTCTTAACCTTTTTTCATTATTGTCTCCTTAACAAGCCTTTATATATATAATTTTTTCCTAGCAGCTGCAGCCACCCATGAAATTTTAATGCCACAGATATAGTGCATATCTGTTTATGTTCTATAGCCTTTTAGAGATGCAAAAACCATTGTAGTATCTCAAATTTGTTCACCCTGTAAGAGCCAATTTTCACTCTGTGGGGGCCATGTTGCCCCTCTAGAGAATGCATGCTCTGTGGATATACCCCCTCCCATTCCTTCCCAGGAAGTAAAATCAATTTTATGAATTGATCAATCCACAAACTTCAGTGAGCTGTGTTTTTAGAAGACATTGTTTTGCACCTTCATAAGATTATTTTTTATTAAGTTGTATTTTGGTATTATGTTAGTATTAACTTATACTAAGGAACATAATAAAATAAGAACTAAACCAAA
Source organism: Hipposideros armiger (assembly GCF_001890085.2). Classification (NCBI taxonomy): domain Eukaryota; kingdom Metazoa; phylum Chordata; class Mammalia; order Chiroptera; family Hipposideridae; genus Hipposideros; species Hipposideros armiger. The sequence goes on along the minus strand of NW_017731668.1, from coordinate 1,968,363 downwards.
AAAATAATTACACAAAATCTATTATCAAGTTATTCCGTGATTGCTGAGGATATGTTTTGCTGTACTATACAGTATCATCTTTTTAAGGAACCATGATTGAAAATTCTCTTAGAGAACTAGGCTGAACCTAGAGAAGTGAGCACCATAGGCCATGATAATAAATGAATGAAAAAAATAAATAGTTGAATAAAATAATTTAACATTTAATATTAAATAATGTTCTTGAAATTCCTGTACACTATTGAATGGAGAGGATGAGATCTTATTAGTGGAAGGACGTGAAGGAAGACCACTCTATCTAAATTCTAGAAAAAGTCAGCTCTTCACACTACCACCACACTGATACACACACACACATGCTCCAAAAAGCAAAATAAATACAGTTTAAAAAGTCCATTCTCTGCTGTAGGCAGCTTAGAAATTACTTAGTGGAGCATATTTAGTAGGAAACTTATTCTCCCTTATACACTCCAACAGGTTATCAATATCTTCTTTCAATATAGTACTCTCCTTTAAAAGAACTCAAGGTGGTAGGTAAGGAGAAAAACCACCCCTCTGATAAATGTATTTTCCTAATTTTTGACTTTCCAGTACCGTGTTAGCATTCATTATGGGTTGTTATTTAAGGTACTTGCCTAGTTGAACTGTACTTTAACCTGCATACATTCTCTGTTTTCAGTACCAGAAGTACAAGGTGTGATCAAACAATGGGTAAATGTTTAAATTAAAAATACATATACTACAGTAAAAGACACATTGCCATTAATCCCCCTGAAAATACTCCCCTTTGCTTCAAACACACTTATCCCATCGTTCTCACCACTTTCTGAAGCAGTTCTGGAAGTCTTCTTTTGTGAATGTCTTTAGTTGCGCTGACATGGCTGCTTCCATGTCCTGAATCATTTTGACTTTGGGAAAAAGCCATAAGTCGCAAGGTGCCAGATCTGGTGAAAAAGGTGGGTGAGGACACAACAGAATGTTTTTATTTGACAGAAATCGCCGTATACCAGAAGTGCTGTGTGACACGGAGTGTTGTCATGATGAAGGATGATTACAGCGTACTTTAAAACACACCTTCTCTCAACCGTAGCTCACACCTGACTAACTGCACCAAACATTGAAACTTGTCACACACTGTTACTAAGGTTCAATGCACTGCTTCCTGTATTGAAGATTCCTGCCTTTCTACTGGATGACACTTAGCAGCAGCATTCACTGTATTTTGTGATCACAACAGAAAGACTCCATGTCACACATAGCTTCTGATATGGCAATTTCTGTCAAATAAAAACATTACAATGTGTCCTCGTCCATCTTATTCACTGGATCTGGCCCCATGTGACTTCTGACTCTTCCCCAAAGTCAAAATGACCATGAAAGATAAATGTTTGAATTGATTCATGACATTGAAGCAACCACAACAGTGCAACTAAAGACTCTCACAAAAGAGGACTCCCAGAACCGCTTCAGAAAGTGGCAAGAACAACGGGATAAGTGTGTTCAAAGCGAGGAGGGGTATTTTGAGGGGATTAATGGCAATGTGTCTTTTACTGTAATATATATTTTAAAAATATGAACATTCACTGTATTGTTTTATCACACCCTGTAGATGTGATTTTCTTAGGCATGTTACTTGTTTTCATCTTTTGAATAATGAAATTAATGACCGATCTACTTCTCTATCTGTATTGCCTGGCCAAAGCTCAGAACCATATTTCCAAAGTATACTGAGCATTGTATATTTTTACTAAAAATATGTAAATATAGGTAAAGTGCTTTTTAAATGTCCCTGAACAACATAGACACTTATAAAATATTAGTAATATTAGTACTAGCATTAGTTGATGTTGATATTGCTATTTTGGTATCATTATCTGTTAGCTTTGTCTCAATTTTCCTATACTTATTTTACTCCCTCTCAGTTTTCTTATTATTTTCCTTTGTCATAATTTGTGTATTTTGTAAACTATCCCAAAATCTTTTTAGAATGAGGTAGCATATAACTCTTCACTTATATAAGTAAATATTTCTATTTTGTTCTCTAAAGACCTGACAAAGTATTTTAATTATATATGGAAATATATATATATATATATATATATATATATATATATATATTTAAGTTAAGCTAGCAAAAAAGGTATCTAAAAAATAATGATATATTAAAATGTCTCAAAACTTAGATCATAAATATCTTAAGAATATCTATTAACCCTCAAGAAGTATAAGACACGTATCAAATTTCTAATATATGCTTTATCATTAAAATATAAGCTAAAAAGAATCCCTAAAATATATAAAGTCATAAAGCATGCATTTTAAATTGTGAGAGCCAATAAAATCTGAAGAGAAAATGTTAAAAGTGAATAAAAATTGACAATTAAAAATTGCTTATGTATTTAGTATAATAATTTTCCTGCCAAATGGAGAGCTGACATATATGATTCTAAGATTACAAAGAGATCGTAATCCAAGGAGAATCCTAAAATATAAAGCAAACCAATTTGATAGAGAAAGATTGGAAGTAGAAAATACTGGGTGCTTTTTATTATTATGTGATTATTTAAGATTATATCATATTTATATCTCTTTGCTATTCTTTCTGGAAGAAGAGTTATTTTACTAAAATTTAAAATTAATAAAATGAGTAATTGATTGTGCTAGGAATTACAGCAATAATACTGGGAAAAAATAAGACATATGTCACAAACAATAGTAAATTCATTATTATAAGTATTTCACAGGGCACATTTGATTGTAGCATTTTTCTATAAATTAAATATGAGTTACTGTCAATGCCTAGAATTCTAGATTATGTATTTTCCTGTAACATGGGATATATAAGGCAAAGTTACCTAGATAAAAATTGGAAAATCACAGCAAGAATATAACCAGACAGTTTATAAGAGGAAAATTCATCTGAGTAAAAGTTAAAATATTTAAAGCACCAATTATATAGTTAAACTATTATCTGAATATGTTCTTTTAAAAGAATAGCCTCATATTCCTTGTCCAAGATTATATTCTAAATTCATTCTTGATTTAAAATAGGGCACAATTACAGCAGGAAACAAGAAAGGTGTAAATCTCAGAACTTCATTAGCAGAACACTCAGAGAGAAAATAAATAGTAAAGGTTTAGTATGCAGCTAATTACTATTGGTGCATTCTATTTTTATTTTGTTCTGTATTATAAAATCAACCTACCATATTTCCCCATGTATAAGACACACCCTTTTTAAAAAAATTTGGGGTCTAAAAACTGGGTGCGTCTTATACAGTGGCTGTAGATTTTTTTTAATTGCCTTTCCCGCAAGTGATGAGGAGTTGTATGAATTTTATGATGAATAAAACTTGAGTTCAATAACTTTATGTAATACATTTTTTTCAAATTTTGGGCCCCAAAATTAAGGTGCATCTTATACATGGGGAAATACGGTAATAAACAGTCATTCTCAGAATACAGACTGCCAGTGAAAGACCCTGTTTGTTCACATTTAAGAATTGAGCACTTTAGTGAATACTGGTTATATGGGATGATTGCTTAATTTTGAGCCTACAAAGACATGGGATTTTTATAGAGAAATTAATTTCTTACACTACTTTTGCTCAGGAATGGTATTGTTGGGACATGCGTAGAGAAAGAGAGATCATGGGTAGATCTATGGCAGAAGGGAAAAATCCAAATCAACCTGGTAACACACCAAAAAAGGGTTTTAACCATTTGTTCAACTTATTCAACAAAAATGTACGAGGACCAAACATATGTTAGATAAGTCTCGGTCCCTGAAAGTTTGAAGATGAACAAAAACATGGCCTCTATTTTCAAGGAGCCTGAAACTCACAGGTGAAACAAAAAATTGCAGCACATGTATTAAGTTTTGTAGAAGCAAGCATTGAGGAAGAAGTAATTAAATCTATTCAAATTGTTTCAAAAGATTATAGTTTTGATGAATCTTATAAGATGAAGAATTTTCTAGGCATGAAAGTGGATAGAAGGGCATTCCAGTCTGAGGAAACAAAGGTTAACTCCAAGAATACATACAGATGGCATCTCATTCAGTGAATCTGGAATGCAGAATTCAAAAAGGAGAGTAAGGAAGATATAGTTGTATAGCTTATATTCAGACTGTGAAAAGGTAGCAGATTGAATTTGTGGTTTTTGTTTGTTTTATTTTTACTTTTTCTTGTGTTTAAGTAAGAAGTGATGAGGTACTGAATTACCAAAGCACAGGCAGTAGAGAAAGTGGAACAGAGTGATTCTAGAGTCATATTGGAGATCCAATCAATTGTGCTTGGTGACCAAGTTGGTATATTGCAGGTGAGGGAGAAAAAGCATTTTGAAAATGACTCCACATTTTCTGTTATAAATAATTAAGTGCAAAGCAGCATCATTAACTAAGTAATGCAGGAGCCTAGCAAATTTTATAGTGATAGGAGCCAGGAGTGCAGAGAGAAAGAGAAGTGGCTGTGTGACAAACTCTGATGAACTACAACCTGGAGAAACCAGGTAAGGTAAACAAGAGGTAGGCCAGTCCAGGTAAGGCATAGTATATAAAAAATGAATCACTGGTCTCAAACTTCTTTGTGGATTTTATAATATTTCTTTCAACACCTATGTTATTTCAAACATTAGTATATCATCAATCAATATCTAAGTTCTCTCTGTATAAAATAGACTATCAAGAGACACAAGGACCTAAGTCTTGAGGAGAGAAAAGGGAATGAGTCCAAAAATTTTATAATGAAATGACTAGAAGACTGGCACTACTGGTAGAAAAACAAAGGTTGAAAGAAGAATTTCAATTTCCATTCACTGTTTGGAAATTTGATTTGTTCAATATAAACGAAATGGTTTCTTAAAAATTTCTCAGAATTCCTGGGAGTTAACAAGGAGTAACTACTTTGTTGATTTTTTAAATAAACTCCTTGCCAATGTGATGAAAGCCAATCTTATTCCAATTTTTTGAACCCCAAAAGAATTTGAAAAGAACTTAAAATATTAGAGTTTAGCACCATTAAAATAAGACTAAGAATGAGCCTTCTGGAAAGAAAAGACATTCTGTAAGATATTTAAACAGAAACAAAGAAATTCTGTGCAGATACTATCTAAAGTGATTGGAATTATTTTATATCTCCTGAATAAGAGGCTGAACAAGCACAAACTCTTAGAAATCCTTTAGAAAAATCAGTGTTGAGTTCCAGTCTGTAACTCCTTACTCACTTCAGACTGTTGTTAAAACACCTGAGAAATAGTTTCTCCTGTGGAAGTACAAAGAGAAGAGATTAGCTGGTTGTGATCCTATTAATAGATTCAATGAATTCAGACAGTTTCTTATAAGAATCATGTGCATGTGGAAACAGAGAGGCACCGATTAATCTTTGTTGATAGATGGATGACACTGAATCCTGCAGTAAGCCCGCAGGACTGACAAACAAATGAATTCAGGATCATAGTAGGAAGGAAAATCTTAACTACCAAAATACTAACTACCTCAAACAGGTGAGTCACTCATTTGTTATAACCCCAAAGCAAAGATGAAGAAAAGTAAATAAAAAAATAAAAAATAAAATGGGACTTTTGCCCCAGTTTTACCCTGGGAAAGTTTCTAAGGTAGTTGGGGTTCTGAATCACCATGTGAAAATCTTGGGGGCTAAGATCCTTCGTTGTTGTGGCTATGGAGATGCTTAGATACCTGTTGTAATTTCCAACTTTCATCTAATTACATTGAGGAAGGTTGGATTACTGCTTTCGGTAGTCATAGTAAGAGATATTTATGAAGCATCTGTGGAGTGGAGAAAATACCACTGGGCTTAGAATCAAGTTTGAGTTCAACACCAATTCTGCCTTGTACTAGGTGGGAAAATCTGAGCCTTAGGCTCCTCATCTCTAAATGAGGATACATACTTCAACTGGAAAAATTAAGCAAAAGAATATGTTAAGTTCCCTGGACAGAGTAGGCCCCTAATAAATGATACAAATGAAAACAATTCATCAAACAAGTATTTGTTGATGACATGGTAATGGGCCAGACTGTCCAGAAAACTTGGGAGTAAATAAAGTAATTTTAAAGAAATCTGTTTTTTAGTATTCTCATTCCATCACTCTATGTATATTTAAACTTTGGTGTTTTCCTCATTGTTAGGTGACAATTTCATTTAAAAAGAGAAATATAGGTAAATTTTAAATTGAAGTTAATCTTCATCTACATTTTGACGTGTGAAATGAAAATCACCCCCAGGTAGGCCAGCCACTTGAATGACTGCTGCTACTTAGAGTTCCAGAAGGAGCCTGATGAGCTCTGAGGCTCGTAGCATGATTGACAGAGGAACTGGGCTGCATCACCCCCATAGCTCTCTTCTGCTTGAAGGGCCTGCTGTTCTAAGGACATTTAAAAGGCAAAAGACTTATCCTTTCTTATAACTAGGAACTGATTTCTCCCACAAATATTGGTACTAGAAATAGGCACGCAAATGTTTTTCTCCTAAAAAATATGTCATTTTCCCCATAATTTTAGGGATGCCTATATAAACTAGGCCCTCTATAAATTGTCATGTTGTTCAGTGACATGACAGGGTAGGCCTGTTGGGTTCTATTGTCTCACCTAGAAACAAACATTTTACCCCACCATGACCTTGAACGTAAGTATTAAAATCAGAAAAAGATCATTTACTCAAATTTATGTAAAAGAACTGAGAACTCAGTGGGCTTTGTGGGAAAACATATCTTAGTTTGAATTTCCCTTAGTTTGAATTTCTTTTGATTAGATATAATAAGTTTAAGGAAAACTGACTGTTCCTGACCAATTTGTTTTACTCTTACTCTTCATCGTCAGTATTCCAAAATACCAGCTGGCCTCCCCAAAGCATAGAGAGGCAAAGCTATAAAATAAGTAAGTGTGTGTGGGAGGCGGGGGAGGTGCAGAGAACAGTCCTTCTTCCTTTCTAAGTAAACCTAATGGGCCATGTACCTGTACTGTAGCTCCTGGAAAGTGTCTACAAAGTGTTGTCACAGATGTGCCCAACTGGCCCCTTGATCCAAACATTAAAGAGGAACCATTTGCCTTGGCATGAGGCTCACACAAACTCTCTCTGACGCTGCTTCCTGTCCTTTAACCTCAAAATCTGATTGGGGGAACGCAAAGTATGGACAATGGAGAGAATAATTTAATACTTGTTTTAATGAGCGTGGCAAAATAGAAGGATACCTGAAGTCTCCAGCCTCTGTAACTTTAATCTAGGTCGAGAGACACTGATCCTGGTGGTAGTTTGATGTATTCCACAAAGCCGAGGCTACACGTGTTAAGAATGTCTGTCAACCACCTATTTCCAAAGCCAAATGCAAAGATGACCTAACAAGCTGGCTCTAGTTGTTTGTGAATTAATAACACATAAAAAACTGGGTGATATTTATTAAAAGTTTTATATAAGCTGAAGAAAAAAATAAACCCATTTTAAATCCATTATTTATACATTGCACATTTTGTAAAATAGGACCCACATACTGAGAGGTCTGGGTCTCTTGTGTCTTTTCCCAGACCCAGGGTATTCTCACTAAATATTCACTATTTTTTTTTAAACAAACTAAATTTCATATTTCAAAATCACAATTATTGGATGGCATTTACGCATTTTAAACATTTTTTCACTTAATGCTCACAAATCCCCTGCTATGCAAGCGTTATGCTCCCCATTTTACAGAGAAGGAAATGGAGGCTCTGAGAGGTGAGTGCCCTGTGAGAGGTTACAAACTCAGCTGAGGGCAAACAGAATTCCAGCAGAGTTCTTTCTAACCTCAGATCTCATGTTCTTGTGAAATAACATCTTGCATTTCTAAAGAAGTAGGTAAGTCAGTTTTAAAAGTCCTCAAAATGATAGTCTCATCTTGCCCTTAGATAATGTTAAATGTAGGTGATTTGAGCATGTGCACATTGGTCAATAGGCAGTTGAAAGTTACTCTTACATTCCCAAGCAAATACCTTTTCTTTACTCTATTGGAAATGCTTGTTCCTTTCTCAACGAGGAATGCATCCTGGCAAGCCGGCATTTTCTAAGAGAGAAAGGGCCAGAGTCAACAGTGAGGAACAAATATAACTGCTGGGATAAGCTGCCAGCAAACCATGTACTACCGCCAAAAAAAAAAAAAAGAAATTATTTTTTTGCTTGGCATATGGGTTTATAATTGCCAAACAAGTAGGAGCTGCAAGATTAGTGGGTTTCACCAGATTGAAAAACCCATCAAAGCCACTATCATTTATATGATCAAGCTTTTAATATATATTTATAAAGTAATATCAAATTTGATTATCATAAAATGAGGAAATATAACAAATACGTTTGCAAATTTTACGGCTCAACACTTGATATTCTTAAATACATTATGGTTTGCTTAGAATTACATAGACTCATGGTCCTAGTAGGAACCTAAGGACTTGTAACATTGAACCCTATCATTTTACAGAAGGAAAATCCACATCCGTGACAAGTAAAATAGCCAAAGATCACACCAGCCCCAGAGCCACATCTTGACTCCAAATATCCTCTTTTGCCCAAAGTTATACAACTAGTTATTGACAGAACTGGAAATAGGTCTTAAGCTGCCTTGTTTCTTCTCCATATAGCTTAGCATTTTACTATCTCAAAGAGGCATATGGTGATAAAATAAAAAACAAGCAAGTAGGTACACATAGACATTATAATAAAAATAGATATTCAAGGGCAAAAAATTATCAAATGTAGAAAATCTCTGTTCTATGTCAAATATCAAGTCTACTCTATTTTCTGATTTCTCTTTTGTATTTTTTTCCAGAAACTCTTAAAACCAATTGGGGTAAATATCCATTACTTCATTTTGTCAAAGGGAGGTAGTTAATGCTTATAATAATTGATTTAAAATTGATTCATAATTGCCTCAGCATTTTTCCCAAAAGACATATTTGAAGCACAAATAACTAACTTTCTAAAAAGATATCTCTTTTAATTTTTATAAGCATTAGACAATTTATAAAAATAACAGCTTTGAGGTGTGGTCTAAGGAAATTTTAACATTAGTTTCACTGAATTATAGGAGTTTTATTACAAATTCTATGCCAGTTTTCAGTAAAGTAAAAAAAACTCTTCTACTTTATAAGTTTGTATGTTTTATACCTTGACTCTATTCTATGCTTTTAGTGTTGATAACATGTAGACAGGATGAAAAATGGGGTAAGAATCTGGGGAGAAAATCATACAAGAGAAAATGTACAAGGAAGAAGAGACAAAGATAATATAGAAATTCCAGAAATGAAATAACCAGTAAAAATTCTAAGATTGTTTTGTCTCAGACAAAATACTATAAAATCCTAGTATCTAAGACAATTTTTTTTTACCTCAATGGCTTCACCTTTTTCAGTGTTAAGTTCTGCATCAAAATTGGAGTGCATGAATTTTTAAAATTATCATTGTCATAAAATTCATTCATTCATTATGTTTCGCTGTCTCGAAGGAAGAATCAATAATCAACTAGTCAGGCTAACTCCAAAAACAAGCTCTTAACCACTACTTTACCATTTTTCAGACAAAATTCTTGTGATTGATTGATTGAATTTGTAAAATGACAAATTCCCAATGGGTCTTCCTCTACAAATAACTAAGATCAGAAATGCTGACCTTATATATAACCCAGCTATAGTAATTTATTAGATTTCTTAGCTTGTTTTCTTTATGTAATCATCATCACTGATGAAATTCCAGATCTTAGAGAAAATATAAACATACGTATTTGGGTACTCCACCAAAAAAATAAAAAAGTTAGTTTCCAGTTAAAATTCTAATGCTGCGCCTATTATGAATAGCTCTCAATGATTACTCATAAAAATGGCTCCTGTACTCAAACTAATTTGCAGAAATATTCTTCAATTCTTCAGGAGCTAACTAGATTAATTGCTTTTCTTATCTTGATTACCCTCAAGCAATTGAGGAAAATAGGTAAAAGATGAGGACACCAGTTAGAGAGATTGTGAATAATTTAGGTGAGTAATTGCATGAAACAGTTTTCTAATTGCAACAAAATGACCACAAAAAACAATACTGAGAACAGAACAGTATTCTTGTGACATGTTCCTTGACAAAAAGTTTACCATGGTCAACCAATTTGGGAGATAAGGGTTATTCCAGTTACTTTTGGTGACTCTCAATTTGCATTTGCACTTTTTAGTTAAATGTAGTCTGTTTTCCCAGAATCGCTCTTTTGTTTCTGGATCCACACAGCCATTTCATTGTGGAAAGTACTAGTAGAAAGTACCTGAGGACAGAATGAAAGTTGACATCTTCTTAAGTGACCCTGTGCTTCCTTGGCCACAGAAATTAGCTGAGGAGTTGCAACCTGTTCCAAGCTAGACCAATCATAGAAATCCATTAATTCAGCTACAGTAATTGTTTCAGGGGTGGGTTGTGACCCAGACTTTGCAAATCAGAATCTTTCCTTGAAACTTTTCTCACTGGAGTTGGGGAAAAAAGATATCATTTCTTTGATCTTGAGAATATATGATTGTGAGCTTGATGCTCTTGTCTATTTTGAGAGGTCAGTCTGAGAATGTGAGCCAGTATACAAAGGAAGAAGAGATGAAAGTCAGAAACATAGAAAACACAGGTGTTCAATTACCTGACTCTACTTGTCTCAAAGTCATACAACATTGGCTCTTTCTTCAGTTAGCTTCCTGTTACTTAAAAGCAAAGACCCCAACTACCATATCACAGAGGAGATAACATTTGAGCCAGACTACTGCAGAAACATTCAATATACCCAGTTTTGATAGGTGAAAGAACATTCCAAGAATGTTTATGATCTAAAAGGACATAATGTGCGATTTGGGGAACAGAAAGTAGATACGTCTCAAATATAAGATGTGTACAGGGGACACCTGCTTTATATATTGTTTTGCTTTTCTTTTTATCCAACTACATTTCAAAGAATACATTTCAAAGTATACAAGAGATAGTATGAATTGCTATCAAAGGTAGTATGAATAGCTACATTTACAGGAGTTTCCTACTAGTCATGCATTTACTGAAGTGATCTACCAAGAGCATCTGTTTGCAAACTTCCATAAGCAGAGCCCCACAAGTTGCGTGGAATGATGGGCTTGAGGGAGTAGTGGTGCTAGCATGAACAGAGAAGAGGCAGAAATCTGATGGGTGGTCTTTTGCCCCAGATTCATCTTTGAATAAAGCATCCCCTCTCCCTCCTAGTTCAGCAAAGGGATTCCACGGATGATTGTTTCGGAAGAAAAGCTATGCTACTATAATATACATAAGCGCCATTGATAGACATCTCCTCAATTCTCACAATAAAGCTATGAGATATACTATTATCTTTGTCTCATAGTTGAAGGAAGTAAGGCACAAAAAGGTTAAGGAACATATTCAAGGTTACCTGCGCATCAAAGGCTGAGGCTGGATTTGTATCACTCTCTTTGCCTGGCCCCAGAGTCCCCTGATGCTATTCCCAGTGCATACGTCCGCTCCTACTAGGACAGTGGCCTGCTTACTGACCCTCATATTTTCCTGTTCTTTCTTAAAACCTAAATAATCAAAGAACAAACACACACCTATAATCTGATAGACAGTCATACTACCTGTAATTGACTGGATGCTACAAGGAAACATACACCAGAGCAGTCGTGGAACATCGCTCAAGTGGGAAGGAGAAGCATCTTATGTAAGGTTTGAGTTCCTGCTGATGAATTCAGAGGAGGGTCTCAGGCAAGGAGCAATCAGTTCTGTTTCTGACATGGAGCTAGGGGAAGCAGGGATTAACTAGGGTTGGGGGCCATCAGGAGGGGAGAGTATAAAATGTAAAAAAATATTAAAGATTCCATGGCAGGTCACAGCGGTTTCCTTGGTCTTCTTCCTTAAGTCCTCTTATCCCACCCTTTTGCTTTCTCTCCACCTTGTGCTCTATAATCAGAAAAGGTTCAGTGCTTATAGATGGATGAAATATTCATGTTATAACATTTTAAGTCAAGTACTCATTATATGCTGGGTTTGGCATTAGTCAACACAGCTAAAAATATGATTTTGATATATTCCCTGTCCTGAAGTTATTCACAATCTAGAGATATTAATGATTTGGAACACAAAAGATGACATGATGAGGAGGAAATTCTTAGTATTATGGCATCATCAGCAATAGCCAAGAAGTAAGAATCTGGAATGGACCATGGTGTCCAAATTTAAGCATCCAAAAGTGTCCAAAAATATTGCATTAAATACTGACTAGAGGAGTCTCTGCTTATCATAAAACATGCAGAGATTGTGAAGCACTGTTTAACTTTTAAATGAAATTTCTCTTCTCAATATGTAACTTCTGGGTGGCCAGTTAGCTCAGGTGGTTAGAGTGCAGGCTCATAACACCAAGGTTGCCAGTTTGATCCCCACATGGGCCACTAAGTTGTGCCCTCTATAACTAGATTGAAGACAATGACTTGATGTGGAGCTGATGGGTCCTGGAAAACCACACTGTTCCCCAATAAAGTTTTTTTTTTTAATATGTAACTCTCTATAGCAGGAATCCTTCCTGAAGGAAGTAAGTCTGGGCAGTTTAGTATAAAAAAATTAAGAAAACCCAGTGAAAGAGATACAGTACTCTAAATTGGCTTTACATTTTTCCTGACAGAGAAAAATGATTCACCAGATTGATGATTATGTTTGACATTCAGTAAATAAGTAAAGACATTCAGTGAAAAGTAAAATATAGGTTTACTATGTACCATATAAATACTGAAATTATGTTTGATAGCAGTATGATGGTATACATTTTGTTAGATATAAAACCAATATATATTGAAAACCCCTCAAGAATATAGGGATCCCACATTTCAAATGACTTTAAATAGTAATTCAGTCAGGTCTCTAATTTGTGCTTGGAAGGTGGAAGAGAATGGAAGATGAAGACCACAATTACATAAGCTTGAGCTATTAGAGAAATTAAATATAACACATATAAACATGAAGAGTGTATTTAAAATAAATCAAATATCCTGATGTTGAAGCCACAAATTATGAAATTGTCTTTGGTTTTCATACTAACACCAAAACTTCAAAATGGCATCCGCGATTGACTAAACTTTCCACAGCCACAGTTTGCACTGAGCCAACCCACATATTCAGACACGTACAAGAACATGTACCCATTGCTGATGTAATTTGTGGTCAGGAGACAGAGCACCGCGGAGTCATTCTCAGACAAAGGGCTTCAAAACAGATCGATTAAATCAGGTAAACACTGAAAACTAATGTGTTTTATGTAATTGAGCCTTATTATTGGTCATCTTATTGGACTAATGCAATGTGTGGGCTGTGGCATATTTTTTAAATATCTATGTAAAAAAAAATAGAAGGAAAAAATACTGCAACAATACAAAGACTCTGACACAGCTTGGGTGCTGCACTTCCCCACAGATCATTTATTTTCCTTCTGTGTCTTTGCCTTGACATGTTAAGTGCAGGGTGTAGTGTCCTTATGCATTTCTGCAATGGGTCCTTTTCCAAAGCTGTCTGCACAAAGTGGTGAGAGGTACAAAGAGTACGGCCTTTGGAGCCAGGCCAATCTGAGATCTGATCCTGGCTCTGTCCTCACCACTGGCCTTGAACAAGTCATTTTACCTAACTGAGTTACATAATATAAAGTTAGGATAATAAGACCTACCATCATCAGTTGTTGTATTCATGTCAACATGGATATCGAGGGCCAGCGGGGTGTCTGTCATGGTGGTAGGACAGTAAATGGGAGCTATTATAGTCATTATTGGCGGTACCATTATATTGATAATGTATAGCATCTGCATTAATGAGGCTATAAGCAGCTACTTGAGGACGGTTTGTATTGTCTATTCTGTTCTGCCCTCACTTTTTGATCCTCACTGTCCTGCTTATTCCTAAAACCCACTTTAGCTGTGCCTGATAATGCTTTCTTGCTTGTTTTCCCTGTAGCACTGAATGCTGCTAACAGGGCAATAGTGGAATGCAAGCATATAGGCAGACACAGTCATCTTCTGCCATATAGGAATGTGCTTGTAATGACCAGAGAGTCAAGAGAAAGGCCCGAAATCTTCCTGAGTATAAGAGGAGCATTCCAAAGAAAGGGGTGTTTGAGGCCACTGTTAACATGGTAGATAATAAAGATTTAATGTTTTAAATAAACTTCTAAAACTTGACACAAACCTGTTATATTCACAAGCTGTTGACTATGTTTTTTAACCTGTCACTCATTCATTGTAGTGTGTTCATTGAAGATAATGATGCGGAAAGTGGCAAGGAAGAGGATACCTTCTTGGTCCCACTTTTCATCCCTTTCTCAGGAATTTCAGTGTGGGCAGGACCTTCACCAGTAAACTTGCTTGACCATAGGAAGAGCCCTACTACTCTATATAAATATTAGCCGAAGATATATAAGTCCATAGCATAGTGTATAGTGTATCATTTTTATTTTTACTTCACAGCATATGTTAGGGCAATTGTGTATAAAAATTTGAATAGATGATTTACTATTACAAAATATATTCATCAAATCATTGTGAATAAGCATCTACATGTCTTAAAACCATTGGGGTATGAAATTATGCAATATCTATCCAGTTATACCTATGATGTCATTGTCCCAGATACCATTATTAGTATTTTTACTGTATCTCTTTATCTTATTTAATAACTTACACACATGCACGTGCGCGCGCACACACACACACACACACACACACACACGTGTGTGTTATATATATATTTGTTTTATATCTATTTCTTAACACCTTCTGGTAGGAATTTGGTACTGCTGGATCATAGGGAAAACATAAACATTTTTTATTTTATAATCTTAAATGTTTTTTGTTGTGTTTTTTTTTTAAAGATTTTTATTTGGGAATTGGAACAGTGCTGGGGAATTGGGGGAAGGGGAACAGACAAGTTGCTGTTACTTTGTTCTTCAGTCTAGTTGTGGAGGACGTTGCTTCACTGGCCCAAGTTGGCACCATCATTGCGCTCTTCCTGGGTGAGGCAGATCAGCTCCAGGTCGAGCTGTTGTTCAGTATCTTAGCTGTGGAGGGCAGTGTCACTGGCCCTCATATGTGGGATCCGAACCGGGGCCCTCTGGCATCCCATGCCAGCTCTTAACCAATGCGTCACTCAGCTGGCCCTTAAATGATTTTTATATGAACATGTATAAACAGGCCATATACTCTCACACAAAATCCTTCATCAAACATTTCTCTTTCTTAAATGACCTAAGAAGACAAAATCTGTCTTCTGTTTATTTGTTTGTTTCTTGTTTGTTTTTCTTTAAAGAACAACTTGATTTTCAGGCCTACATAATTTCTGGCCTCCCCCAAAACAAGGCAAATGAGAAATGGTGACTGTTATCAATGAAATATGCACAATTTTGGTTTGCTTTGTAGGTACATCTACCCTATTACCAAGTCTTCTCGGCTTACTGCTGCCTGCCTGTAGCATCCTTGTCTACTTGGAATTCTGAATGTGATGTGACAGCTGCTGTTCCCGACCCAGCTCAGAGGACACCCTTCATCCCTCTGATGACTACAATTCCTTCCAATACCTGCGGCTCCATCCTAAGCCAAATAAATTATACTTTAACAAACTATCCAACTGATTTACATCACTTTATGACTGAGGCATTCAGGAACCCCATCATCCAAAAGAATAAACTTTTAAATGGATAGAAAATGATTTTTAACTCGTTCCAATATGCCTTATAAACCACTTAACCTGATTCTGTGACAGTTGCATGATTTAATCCAATGGGACAAGTTACAGTGTTCAATTCAATAGGCTGTAGAGTGAAAGTAAAATCACCATACACAGGTGCTTTAAATCTAATAACAAGTTGTAAAATATAATAGAGGTTGAAATGTTGATTGTATGTGGTAAATGTAAGAGTACTATCCTCTTGTATTATCCCCTCTGTTCTGGGTCCTGCATATTTTTGAATGGCCCCTACCATTCATGACATTTTGAGTTTTCTTAAGAAAAAAAATCGAGTATAACTGAAATAAATTCCATTTATTTCTGAGATAAATTCCATTACCAAATCATTTTATTGAATGAGTTGAAAGATTTTGAATATTAAAAACCAAATTCTAGAACTTATTATCAGTATTCTTATTTTGGACATAAGTAATTTTCTAAATATTTGATTTTCAGAACCAGTAATACTTTGAAGTTAATTTTTTAATAGTAAAGTTAACAGACCATATGAAGATTTATTTTTACTTTTGTATTCTACTTTGAAATTATCTTATCCTTTTCTTATCATGTTTCAAACCTCAAAAGTCACAGCTCTTATCTAGAATATTATCACATTGCTGTATTTATTCAAACATGGAATGATGAATTTTGAAAAGTAGAGTGCTTCCATTTTTTAATCAAGATGTGGCAGTCTTTATACAGCTAGGAACAAATGGCAGTTAAATGAATATCAGAATTACGTAATCATATCTAGTATCGTGTGTTTTGTGCTTCATTTCTAAGTAAAACCTTTCTGTATTGAAGTTGTGAGATCAAGAAATCACCTGTAGGTTGGGAAAAACTACAGTGTTCCTTATTTTTTAATATTGAGTTTTAAACTCATTTCCCGCTTCAATGCAATACTAAAAACTGGCTAAAAATACCAAATCAATAGGTTGCTAATGGTACTTTGAAGAGTATGCAAAACTGGAAGGCCAGGAGGAGACAAATAACATATCCATCCAACGATGTCTCCAAAGTGTTGGTGCTTTAGGTTTTTATAAGTTGTGAAATGGAAGATGCACTTTTCTTCATTCTCCATGGTGTGCACGGAAATGTATTTGAGTATGGATGTGAAAGAAATGGAGTAATAAGGATCAGCTGGCTCATGAAAAAGTGCAATGTCTGATGCATCAAGAGGTATAATCCTATTTTATTAGCACAACCTTGCGAGCTAATTAGAGATAGAGTTTATCTTTTTAGAAAGGATACCTTATAGGTTCATAAAAAAATATTTACGGGAAGCAAAACAGATCTATTACTACTTTATCCCCCTTTCTTTAATTTGTATAATTTTTGTACTATATATCTATGTGTAAATGTTTAGAGCTTTCATTATGAAAATATCAATAAATATTTCATTAGTTAACATTTAACTCTTTGTTATAAAATGAAACTTTTTAAAAATAAGTGAAATGGATGAAATCCCAGTAGAAGTATGTCAACAGTCTTAAGAGCATTACCAGATTTCATAAAATGTTTAATTATTTGGAAAACAAAATCTCTTCATACATTATGGAAATCAATACTCTGTAAGCCTTCTGTACAAATCTTTGTTTTCATTGTAACACTTTGGGGTTTTTCTTTTGCAATGTGACCCATGTTGGGCATTTTTATATAATCGACACAACTAAATCTTTTGCCAAATGCATGCTTGCCTTTTATTTTCTAATGTGTGGTAATAAAAAGCAAAACTGATTAGATTTTGCATGAAAAGGTTCTGGAAGGTAAGAAGAAAACAGATTTTGGTGGTTATTTGTTTAATTTTAAATTTGTGACAGATTAGGTAGATTAAAATCTCTCATATACCAATAACTCAAGCTTTTCATTTCCTCATACAATTCTACAAATTTGACTGGGACCATCAGTTTTAAACTGTTGTCAATCTAACTAATGTATAACCTGCTTTAAGATGCAAGATTCTTAATTAAACTTTATATAGATATAGACACATCTGTTGTTTCTTTGTATTTCAGGAAAGGTGATAGTAGTTTTATTTGATACTGATAAATATTGAATTGATATTTTTAGTTATTTTTTATCATTTTTTCAATGGAGTAGTATAGGACTGTGCTTTGTCCTTTTTATGAATGAAAACAAATTATAAAGAAATAAATGTCTTACTGTTATCCAAGAAATAACAACTGTCCTTTCAATTTACCTAAAGTTGAAAATTAATTTTTAGAAGGTTTTCATTATAAGTTAAATAGCATGGAATAAATACTACTTGTTAAGCAACATTTCAATGATTGAAGGGTTCTACAAAAAGTATATACACAGACACAAAGACACACACATGAGCTTGCATGCACACATGTTCACAGGCATTGATACACTGAAATAAGTTCTGGTAGATAACTTTGATTCATGGAGATATCAGTGCATATCACTCAGTCTAATGCTAGACACTAAAGCAAGCTACTAGATGCTGAGTAAATAGACTAGTTTAACCCTGAATGAGCTGATACTTTAATAGAGGAATTTGCATAAATGCATGACTCTATACAGGAGTGTGGTACAATTAAAGCCTTCTCAGTCCTGTGCCAGACTAAACCCCAAATTCTGAGTCGCAGGGCTTCCTCTGTTTTTGCCTTACAATCTCCTGAGTTCTCACTGTGATTCCACATTGGCATTCTGACCTCCCTTCCTGTTCCGTGAAGCTTGGTTTCCACCCTGGACTCTGATTTCCCCTTTTGGACCCTGCCTCCATTTCTTGACCCTGAGTATTAGATTACTTCTGTTCTAATATTCTGCTTTTGGTATTTGACCTTGGATTGACCCCAGCTCTAATTCCCCAGGTTTTGGGAGATCAAAGCTTCTTTCTGTGAGAGATTTTTCCCTGTAAGGGGTTTCTCAAACCTAGTTGCCCATCACAATAATCTGGATAATTTGAAAAAGTAATATAAATTCCCTGGACCCCAGTCCAGACTTTCTAAATCAGAATCTAGAAAGTGAGGAATCTGTATTTTTTTAGGTTGTTCAGGAGTGTCTGATAGGGAGCCAGATTTGAGAAACACAGATTTTCATGATTACTACAAGTTAGATTAACTGATATTTTTAACTGAATCAACAATATCAACATGATGGATACATAATTTAAACCTCTCTTAATAATAACAAAGCCATTCTCTTGGCTTGTCTAAAATGTTAATTTTCTCTTGACTAATTTGCTCATTTGTTCTTGTATTTTTGGCTCTACATCTTAATTATCAAAATCTTATACTTTTTGTCTATTAAAAATATCCCCTAATTTGTTTGTATCTAAAACCCAAGCAGCAGACTGAAATGTACTTCAGAAGATTCCTTCTCTAAAGGAATGTGGATTTCCTTTATTTTTTTCTTTCTTTTTTCTTCATGTGGCTTGGAAAGTTAATTAAATTTTAATACTTAATTTCCTGAGTCTATAATCTCATGGAGATTGCTAATAAAAAGATTGATGAAAGGTGCCCCCTCCCAACTTCAACTTTTTTTTTTTTTTCCCAGAATGAAAACATGGTGGTTATGAATGGACTGACTTTAAAATTAGTTGATGGAGGCCAGGATTAGATTTCTACATTGCTTATCATATTTTAAAAACAGGTTTCACTTTTTAGATGCTAGTAATAAACCTGACACTTGGAATAATATATATTAGTACCTATGATGCTATTACTCTTTGGCTCTAGAGTTCAGTCGGTCTCATCCTGAGGTAAAACTGTGAAGGAAATTGGTTTTATTTATCATACCTTCTCAGTTAAGCTCCTTTGCTTTGAGGCAAGCTGCCTTAAAAAAGCAAGGCCCTGGGCTGGCCAAGTGACTCAGTTGGCTAAGAGCTCGCTCAAGAGTGCAAGCTCTGAGCAACAGCGGTTCCAGTCCTGGCCCGAGCTGAGCTGCCAACAGGCAGCAGGATGGCTCAGCTATTTAAAAAAAAAAGCAAGGCCCGAATACCTCCCTTCTTGTATTAGCTTCCTAGTGCTGCCACAACAAATGACCATGAACTGAGTGGCTTCAAACAACAGAAATCTATCTCTCGCAGTTCTGGAAGTTGGAAGTCTGAAATCAAGGTGTTGGCAAGGTAAGTTCCTTGTGGAGACTCTGAGAGAATGTCCTGCGCCTCTCTCCAACTTCTGTGGTTGCAGACAGACCCTGGTGGTCCTTGGCTTTCAGCTGCATCTCTCCAGTCTCTGCTTCAGTTGTTGTGTGGCATTCTCCCTGTGCTACTTTGTGTTCAAATTTTTCTCTTTTTAGAAGGACAGCAGTGGTTGGGTTAGGGCCCACCCTAATCCAGCATGACCTCATGTTAACCTGATTATATCTGCAAAGACCCTATTTCCAAATAAGATCCCATTTACAGATTCCAGGGTGACATAACTCTTGGGAGAATACTGTTCAAGCCTGTATACTTCTCCTTTCCTCTTTTTAAAACCTGCATATGCTCCAGTCACACTAATGAGGATATGATTTAAATGCTGCTCTAAGCATGCTTTCAGAAAGCATTTATATTGATAACATGAAATAATATGGGTGAATCTCAAATGCATTTTGCTAAGTGAAAAGAAGCCAGATTCAAAAGGCTGTGTTATTCTATTTATAAGATATTCTAGAAAAAGAATAACTCTAGGTACTGAGAACAAGTCAATAGTTGCTAGGAAATAAAAGTAGAGTGAAGGTTTGACTACAAAGGAACAGCATGAAGGAACTCTGGTAGCGATGGAACTGGTGGCAGTGACTCAAATCTACATATTTGTCAAAACTCATAAAATGGTACAGAAAAAGCGAGTTTTACTGTATGTACATTTGAAAAACTTTTACAAATGCAGTTATGCAAAGACCATGAGTCTTGGACAGACCTGTGATCATATTCTAACTATCTGTTATAACTATGAGACATTGGATAAGTAATGTGACATTTAGAACATTAAGTTTTCCATAAAGTGAGAATAACATTCCTCAGTCATTCAATTTTTTTGCACATGACACTCAACTCAAATAAGCTTAAGAATAAAAAGAAGAAATTTATTGGCTGAAATAATGGGATCTATAAAATAGACTAGATATAAGGGCTTAAGTAATGTTCTCAGGGCATTGTCTCATCATGTGTTAATCCTGCTTCTCTCTCTGCACATTTCATTGTCAAGCAGGCTCCTTGTGGCAGGGATCATGAGTGCCGACAGTTCAAAGCCTACATCCTACTGGACAGTGGTCAAAAAGTAAGAGAGGTTCTTTCTGACCTGGCACATATACCAAATCTCATTGAAGACCCAGATTATCCCCAGGAGCTTGTATTTTACTTAGCCATCTTGGGCCTCCTGGCTACCCTTCTGGATAATGGGGAGGTGGTGAATGCACTGTGATAGAAATTCCCACCAGGACCACATGGAGTGGGGAAGGGGTGATTCCCCTGAAAGAAATATAAGGTGTTATTAACAAAAAAAGGTGTTAGACTAGCAAAAACATTCCCCACCCCAGTTATTCTTAAAATTCTATGAGAATTTAAAAAGATGATTGAATTAAAATGCTTGACATATAGTAAATTTCTAACCAATCTTAAACTTCCCTTCCTACCAATACTTTTCAATGGGCATATGCAATACAGCATTTACTTCTAAAACTCTTAGATCAGGTGATTGTATTGCTATCTGTTTATACCTAGCTCAGCTTAGTGTTCAGAGTCAACTCAAAGTTAGTTCCCCTCAATCAGGCAGAGCTGATTTAGTTTAACTGAATACAATATCAGGATGTGAAAGAATCAGGAAAAAGGCCAATTGGCACTGAAACCTTTCTTTTACTACATTTTAAATGTATACCATTTCCGATATGAGGGCTGAAGAGAAATCATTGTCAAGCAGTCCTGTCTATACTTTTTTCATTATTTCTGTGAAAGCATGATGTGCATATCCAGATACAGTACAAATTTCTAAGTAACTTCAGAACTTCAGAACTTGCAAAGCCTGATCCGCAGAGACAATTATTCTAATGTATCAATGGGAAAGGCATGCCATATCAAAGTGTTGAAAACACACTATCTTAAGCAAACTGTATTAGTTATTTCTTGCCACAATAATGTTGCAGAAACACAACCACAAAACCTCAGTAGCATATAACAATAAACATTAACTGCTCACACATCTGGGTCGGCAGCGGATCAGATCTGTGGCTTTGCTAATATGAACTGGGCTTCCTCACATGTCCGGCAGCGCCTGACTCTCAGTTGTTGGAGTTTGCTTTCAGTTGGGGCCTTTACAGCAACTTGTTTCTGCTCCACTTTTCTCTCATCTCTCAGCAGGCTAGTTCTGGCATGTTCTCATGACAATGGTAGAGGTGCAAGGAAACAAGTGGAAACATACATGAACTCTTTCAAGCCTTTGCTTGCCTCATATCTGCTAATATCCTATTGACACCACGTCACATTATAAACCCAGAACTAAGGGGCAGGGAAGGTCACCCACAGATGTGGGTGGGCGCGTTAAAGTTACAAGCAAATGCAGATCTAAAGATCAAATTTTATTAGATCTAAGAGGTCATCAATTTTACCATTAAGAAGGAAAAAAATAATCCGAATTAAAGTATAATACAGTATAGCTTATCATGTAGAACTTTTATATTTGTTGAAATAGCCATTTATTTGCACAAATATTTGTATGAATTGATATTCTTATGCATAGAAAAAAAGGAAACTACCAGGAAATAAAGTGTGTAATATAGTGCTAAAACGTCTTCACATTCAGAATATGACTCTTTTAAATTATGTTTAAACTATGAGTTGTTGATATTTGTATTTTGCCACAAAATATCATCCTTTGCTGGTATTGGTATATGCATCACTTTTTAAAAATAATGCTCCACTAATTATTCCAAGTACTTTCTCAACCTTATCAGACATTGATAGAAAGTTATGGTCACTTAAAAAATGTGTATGCAAATTCCTCCCTTCAAGAGATGGAAACTAGTTCTCTTCCCCTTGTGTTTGTTCTGTATTTAGCGACTCACCTCTAGTGAACAGAAGACAGAAGAAGTGACTGACTGTACAGGACTTTAGAAACTAGGTCATAAAAAACAAATGTGGTTCCCATCTTAGCATCTCTCAGTCAGTCTCTCTCTCTCTCTCTCTCTCTCTCTCTCTCTCTCTCTCTTTTTCTTTCTCATTAATTGCTCTGAGAGAAGCCAAATGCCAGGTTTGAAAGCATTCAAGCAGCCTTGTGGAGATACCCACGCGGTAAGGATACCCACTGCCTACCACAAGCCATGTGAGTGAGCCATCTTGCAAGCATATAACCCAGGCCCAATCAAGCCCTCAGACCACTGCAGCCTTGGCTAACAGCTTAACTGTAGTTTATGAAAGACCTCGAGCCACAAACACCCAACGAAACGGCTCCCAGATTCATGACCATCAGAAACTGTGTTTGATAACAAGTATTTGTTGTTTTAAGCCACTGTTTTGCTCATAATTTGTTACATAATAATAGATAAAACTACAGTAGACCCCCCCATTATCCATTGTTTTGCATTCTACAGTTTTAGTTACCCATGGTCAGCTGTGGTCCAAAAATATTAAATGGATAATTCATAAGTTTTAAATTATGTGCCATTTGAGTACTGTGATGAGATGCTGTGCTGTCTTGCTCCACTCCACCCAGGATGTGAGTCATCCCTTTGTCCAGTGTATCCATGCTATAGACGCTACCTGCTCTTTAGTCACTTAGTAGCCATCTCAGTTACAAGATCAACTGATGCAGTTTTGCTTGTGTTCAAGTAAGTCCCCCTTATTTTAATTAATAATGGCCCCAGAGGACACGAGTAGTGATGCTGGCCATTCAGGTATGCCAGGGAAGCTACAAAGTGCTGCCTTTGAAAGGTGAGTACAGTACAATAAGACATTGAGAGAGAGAGAGAGAGAGAGAGAGAGAGAGAGAGAGAGAGAGAGACCACATTCACATAATTTTTATTACAGTTTATTGTTATAATTGTTTTATTTGATTATTATTGTTGTTAATCTGTTACTAAGCCTAATTTATAAATGAAACTTTATTATAGATCTGCATCTATAGGAAAAAAACATAGCATATACAGGGTTTGGCATTATCCATGGTTTCAAGCATCCGCTGGGGATCTTGGAACATATCACCTGCACGTAAAGGGGAATTACTGTAACAGTTAGTATAGAACAAAAACTCTTAAATGACTTCCTGACAAGAATTCTAAGCAAATGAAGTTGTCCCATCTGGCCAACAGGAATAACAAATGTATCCTTATATTTCCAGATGCTCTATTTCCATAAATTTCTGTACATAATACATTTTTGGTTTCAATAATGAATTGTAAGACATTTAAAAAAACAATTAAATGTGACATATGTTACCCTCAAACTACTTTCAACCTAATTGAAGTAATGACAATATAAACAACTATGGCCAAGGTCACAGATGTGCAGGCAATGACAACTGAGTCATAACTGTTTCCTGACTGAAAGTAATTGAAAGATTACATTGATTTTAAGATGCATCCCATTTTCAGAGATGTTAACATGTAAAAAAATTGGGTAAACCAGAAATGATGAAGTATGGCATTTAATAGCTCTTATGGACACTTAAAGCTCCTGGACCAAATTTGGGTTAAAGAAGGCTAGGGTTATGTTTAGGTTAGGATGTTCAGTGGTATTTGTTTAGTTCACTGAGGAAGCAGGACCCCAGCTTAGCTGGCTAGGATCCCAATGGTGAGCTCAGATGAGCATGGCTGCCAAAGGGAATAGTTTCTACCTTTACGTTTATCATAAAGATAACAGTTCAAAGTGTTCCATGACCCTGAACTCTGTGTCTTTTTATCTTCATAGAGCAGCACAAGGCTTTGCATGTAATGAGGATTTAGTACATACATATTGAATAGATTATTGAATGAAAAACAAGTTTTTGGTGTTCTAGCACATTTTTCTGTAACTACTTTTCATATTGCTTGATTGAGAAATGTGCTTAGTCTACATATTTTAATAAGATGAGTGATCTTTAATAAAAGAGAACAATAAGCTTTTGACAGTGTTTACCAGTCTAAGTTTGTGAAAACATCTGGGTGGGGAATAGATTCAATGCAGGGTTGTCGCTGAAGAGGAAGAAATTTATCTACATTTGTGCTCTCAGGAAATAGCCAAGACCTCCTTTTCTGAGTATTGTTTCTGTAATATTTTTTTTTCTAAATGTTTGCACCTCAAGAGCACAGGATTAGATTGATCTGATCAGTAATACTCTACAATTCGTGGGACACACTAACACACAGCCCAGGTACAATGTTTTCTACTGTTATCATTCATTTACTTATATATTTATTTATACATTTTGTTATGTTTCTCTCCAATGAACTACAATTCCATATTCTGCCATGCCTTCATTGTCCTGTATGCAATGTGTGTCCCTTTTGTTCTTCTTTGTTTTATTTACATATGTGTTAGTCTATGAAGAATAATTAGTATCATTATATTTGGTTTGTATCTACATAAATTATACTTTGATGCATACTTTATTTGGTTTCCCAGGTCTTTCAATGAACGTTATATTTTTTCTAACCTATCCATGTTGCTCTATGCAGGTCTAGTGTATTCCCTGGCAACTTTTGTTACATTTCAATTCTTCATTCCCATTCTGTTTTGTAATCTCCTTATTAAAGACAGTTTTACAGCAAACGTCCTTTTTGTGCTTCTTTCTGAACCTCTGTGAGACTATTCCTGGGGTATATGTATTCAGTAATGAAAGTTTACTAAGTTATAGTATGTATGCATAACATGTTGTTTTACTCATACATCTCCAGTCAACAAAGGTATTCTTCTAGGGATCGGGCTATAACAATAAGCAAAATGAAATCACCCAAATCTGAAAAGGTCAATCCAATTTTCATTTCCAGCACCTGAGGGCTTCCATTTCCCTGTCTGAAAGTGATGTTGTGTAGACACAACTTATTCAATCTGATCATGTATGAGGTGTTTTAATTTACGTTTCACTGATCACTAAATACACTGAGCATAGCATCTCTTTGAATGATTACTGTTTGTATTTTCATCTTTTATGACTTTCTTATTTATATCAAAACATTTTAATATTCTATAGAAACCTTGAAGATATGCCTACCCATGGGCAAGCAATTTCACTCCTGGTTTTATAGATAGAAAAATGTGGGTACCAACTATCAGAGTATTCATGTTAGTATTGTTTCCATAGATCAAATTTAGAATTAACGCAAAGGCTCATCCATAGTATCTTAGATAAATACACTATGGTGTTTTTTAAATAATGGAATATTATAGAGTCATTAATATGAATATCCTATTGCTACACACAACAAGAATGAATCTCATATGCATATGTTGAATGAAAAAGCAAGGCATAAAAGAGAGCATGCTGTCAGATTACTTTTATAAAGTTCAAGATTCAAAAGTTCTATTTCATTAGAATCAAGATATTGATCAGGTTACCTTTAGGAAGTTGGGTGAAGTTAGTGACTAGCAGTGAGTATAAAGAGTGTAAAGTATAAAGAGACTTCTGCAGTGGTAGTTTTTCTTGATCTGGGTGGTAATTGGTCTGTGTGAAAATTCATTAAGCTGTACATTTATGACTTGTGAATTTTTCAATGTGCTTCAATAAATAAATTAGGTTAAAAAATTCAATAAATTATTAGTGCATAAGTGCATTTCTAATTATATCCTAAAATAGAGTAACATTTTTAGGCTAGGAAGTGTGACAATTTCTCAAGCATGTCTCTCACAAAGGGCTTATAAAATTTATTATTGATCAATAAGAAAGACCAGTGATTGAAAAAGTAATTATTATCAAGTATCGTAAGTCCTATGATAGGAAGAATTCAAGATGCTGTCAAAGTAGCATGGGCTTAGCAGTAGCAGTCCAGGAATCAAGGAAAGCTTCTCAGACTGAGTCTACCTAGGGGGAAAAAAAAAACAAACCCCAGAAAAGCAGACTAAGTATGACACAGGGAACAATGAGAAAAATGTGTCTGGCAAAGGGAAAAACACTGTGAAGGTACCAAGTTGAGAGAGCCTGGGTGAGATTTAGAAGTTGAAAGGACAGCGTGGCTGGAGTTGAGAATCAAGGCTAAAGTGAGGGCCGGCCAAGTGGCTCAGTTGGTTAAGAGCTCACTCAAGAGTGCGAGTTCTGAGCAACAGCAGTTCAAGTCCCGGCCTGAGCTGAGCTGCTGCTGAGCTGCCAACAGGTAGCAGGATGTCTCAGCTATAAAAAAAGAAAAAGAAAAAGAAAAAGGCTGTAGTGACAAAAGTGGCTCATGCGGGCCTTGTGACCCTGTTAACAAAACTGTGCTGTATCTTATCTACTGTAGGGCAAATAAATGGTGAAATAATAAGGTTTGCCTTTTAGGCCTACTTCAGACTCCAGTGTAGAGAGTGGCTTGGAAATGAGCAGTGTCCCTGAGTGAGGGAAACCAGTCAAAGATGGGACAGTAGCAATTATCCAGGTGAAAAAGGATGGTGGCCTGAAATCTTCTTGTGTTAGAGGAAAATAAAGTGGACAGACTTTAGAACTATATAATAGGCCAAATTAACTCATGAGTTGATGGACATGGTAAGTAGAAGAAATGAAAAAAGTTGAGTATCTTTTATTGATTTCAGGTTTAGTTTTTTTTGTCAGAAATTAACCCACACTTTCAAATGGTTTCAGGAATGGTTTTGAGTGCTAAACTATTGGAATTAAATTTTTATAATTATAGCATTTATATTATGCTTATACTGTTCACAACCATGACAAGAAAAAAATAATAGAATATCTTGAGGAGGAGGACAGCTTAATGTGTTATAGTCTGTTGAAGTAAAGTAAAAGTCTGAAATATCTTCATGACACTAAAAAGACTTAGGTAAGCCGAAATAAATCAGATTGTACAAAAGTTTCTGTAATTCTTTTGTAGTTTATAAATGATGAAATTTCAGATCCCTTCTGAGAACACAGTAATACAGAGAATTTAAAGTAGGATAAATTAACACCCCCTGCTCACTTAATCTGCTGTGCTCAGAAACATTGACTGGTTGACTGACTATTCATAGTTGCCATTTTTATAGCCAAATATTGGGAAGACAATGGCTGGTACTGTGTGATTTGAGAATTGCCAAGAGGACCATCTGTCTGACGGATTTTAGATTTCTAAATTATTATCTCTTTTGGCTTTATGTCCCTTAAACTTGAGGAAAGCACAGCTGTAATCCAAACAAATCAACCAAACTATGGTAGACTATCCATATTGACTAAAATTGTTTATTTTAAAATGTTACCTAAATATATACAACGTAAAATTAGTAATAAACTTCTTGCATTTTTAACTCATACTTAAGCTAATTTAAAAATCAGACAAAGCTGCAAGGTTAGTAATATTGAAATTAATAATTGATATAATATGAACATTGATGGTATTTTGCCAAAATTAATTTGCTGCTCACAACCTGTACCAGATGACTGAATTATCTTACTATTTCACAATTCTAATTACTATAAAACCTTTGGCAAGCAGTGCTGACATTTGGACAACATTTAGTGCAAACTCATCATTTACCATTAAGTGTATGTCTGCTTATTTCTTGTTAGCCTGAGGCAACAAAATAGGGCTACTTGCCACCAATAAAAAAGTAGACACCAACTCCAAAGGTTAAAACTGTAAGAAATATTAAGCTATCCAGTGATCATTCAGAGGATCCAGAACATACTTACACATTTTTTAAGATATCATCCAAAGACAATCATCAAATGATTGAAATTTTGAAATTCTCCTTGAGAACTCTCAGAGTTTGTGGGAAGCAGTTTTTTGAACAGAACCAGCTTGTATAACAGTGGATTAAAACTTGATAGGCAAGAGTTAAAATGCAAATATTATCTGTAACGAGTGGCACCCCATATTTTTTTATACCCTAACTCAAAGTAATTTGATACAAAATGGGAAGGCCTTGAAGAAAAGGAAAGAATCCTCTTTGGCTGGAGTTAAAGGGTTAGGAAACGAAGCATTTGTACATAAAGCATATCTAATGATGATACAAAGCTTTTGTAAGATATTAGAAGGCACTAGGTAACAGTCCAAAGTGTCTGTCATATAGGAGAAAGAAAACGATTAAAAATGGTCTGAGGAAGAATGGAAAGCATAATTTGAATACTTAAACATTTTTTGTTCATGACATTAGTAAATATATAGATGTAGTTATATTATTCTATCTAATTCAACCATGCCTGTGTAGAATTATAAGAAAGTAAAGAGGCAGATTTTCAAAATAAACATTTTCAATCCCCAGAGAGATTATTTACACTGCTAACTGAGGCAAACAAACTTTCAGGAAAGATTTATGATTGGCATTTTGGGCATAAAAGATATGATGGATTGTGTATATTTATGACTGTCTCAGATTTGAGTAGAAACACCTGTTTTAAAAATAATTCTATTATGGACAGATTGTGTGCTTTAGAAATGATTAACCTGGTATGAAATGGAATTCTCTAAGCAATCAAGTTGGGAGAGGATTTTATAATTTGAAAAATCTTGGGAAATACAGCACCTCTGAAAAAAAAAAGAAAAATTTACGAGAAGTCTTAAACCACAGATTTGAGTCTCAGATCTAGCAATATTGAGCTAGCTACATAGTTCCTCTGGGTTTAAGTTTTTTCACTATAATAGGAGGGAGTTTGCTCAAATAATCACAGACTAAACCTCTCTGTATCATTAAATCCTGTAGCTAAAGAAATTTTCTCCAATATGTATCCTAAACCTCTGCAATTAAACAAAAAGAGAAATAAATTATCTCTCTCTTTAGTTATCTAACTGAATCTCACGTGTCACATAAAGAGTATTTCCAACAGTATACTGTTGGTGGGATTGCAAATTGGTGCAGTCACCATGGAAAACAATATGGAGGTTCCTAAAAAAAATTAAAATAGAAGAACTACATTATGATCTAACAATTCTACTTCTGGATATTTATCCGAAAAAAATAAAAACACTAATTCAAAAAGATATATGCATCCTTATGTACACTGCAGCATTATTTACAATAGCCAAGATATGGCAGCAACAGAAATGTCCATCAACAGACAATTAGATAAAGAAGATGTGGTACATATATACAATGGAATATTACTCAGCCATAAAAAGAATGAAATCTTGCCATCTGCAATGTGGGTGGACCTAGAGGGTGTTATGCTGACATAAAATAAGTCAGACACAGAAAGACAAACGCCACATGATTTCACTTGTATGTGGAATCTAAAAAACAAAATAAACAAACAAACAAAAGAGAAACAGACTCATAGATACAGAGAACAAACTGATGGTTGCCAGATGGGAGGTGGGTTGGGGGCTGGGTGAAGGAAGTAAGAAGTAGAAATTGGTAGTTACAAAATAGTTGTGGGGATGTAAAGTACAGCAAAGGGAATATAGTTAATAATATTATAATAAATACGTATGGTACCAGGTGGTTTACTAGACTTATAGGGGGGATCACTTTTTAAGTTATATAAACGTCTAACCATTATGCTGTACACCTGAAACTAATATAATATTGAGTGTCAACTGTAATTGAAATCATTTTTTAAAAAGGAGTCTCACCCTAAATATGAGCTTGGTCCTAAAAGCCTGTGTGGTAAATCTTAACTGACAAACTACTTCTGCACTTCAATTGCAAAAAGAAAGAAAAATATACCATATTATTATAATAATGTTCTCATTATTTTAACTTTAGGGAAAAAAAAAATCATTCCAGTCTTTCCTACTGCCACCCTCAGGAAAAGAACCTATCCTTAGGACTTTACAGTAAATTTATTTATTTTATTTATTTTTTTAGTATAATCAAGCTCTTTTTAGCCAGAGAAATGGTGCCTCAAGGCTGCTACAGAATTATACAAAATCTTGGTTCATTAATGATCAAATAAAGAATGTAATCTTTATGAGTTCCTAAAATATTTTCATACTTAGAATCTGTTTTACTTTTTTTGTTTGTTTTACTTTTTTTCTTCCTTCCTCCCCCTTTACTTTTTTTCTTTCTTTTTTTACTTCTAATTAATGTAACAATGTTTTTCCTAGTGATGACTCTTCAAGGGAAACAAAACCAAGTTGGTTAGATCTTTTCTTTCCATCACATATTATGTTGTCTGGCATTCAGAAAAACTCAGTTTGGGTGGCCATTCCAGAGAGGTATAATATGCTATATGGGTGGGCCAAAATCAAAGAGTTGCCTCAGACTTCTGTCCCCAGAATAGCCACAGGAAGTTCTTTGATCTCCAGATTGTCCCATCAGCCTCTATCTACTGCAACAGGCTCTCCTTTGGGGTGGGTTCCTTAGCAGCTGATCCTTTTCTGCTCATTTTTTAGAATCTGCTACAAAAAATGCCACCTTAATCATTCCTTAGGTTGCTTTTATTTACCTGAGTCTTCTAATAATACTTCTAAAGAAACTAGGGTTCTAGAAAGCTTCTATGGGGTTTCTATAATTTCAAATATGTTATTTAAATATGCAGCCACAAAAAAAATAAAAAAATAAATAAAAAGAGAAAACCTAAGCCACAGAAAATCTGGCAATTGCTATTTAGAAAAGAAAATTTAAAAGATGGAAGGTTGTACTATTCTGGCTTTGAAAAAGTTGACCCATAAAATCAGAGGAGGGTGGGGAGGTGAGTAATGGAAAATATCTGATTCTCATGAACTGAAGAACATCCTATGAACCACTTGGATATTATAATGCAGACCCTTTTAAAGGTATTAAAATATACCTTATTTTCATTAATCATTTAAACAGTATACCGTTTTTCATTTATCATTGGCTTGATGTGATTGGATCTTTAGTTATTATCTCTAGGAAGCTGATTCAAAAGGCTATAACAGATGTGAAGGTAAATATAGGCTTAATTGAACTTTCAAAGTGAGTTTCTGAATGAATATAAAAGTCCATGAAGACATTGGTTTAAATAATACATAATGAATTTCCTCTCCTGTAAGAGTCTAGAGGTTGGCAGATGAGGGCTGGCTTCGTAAATTTTGTGCTACAAAGTCTTCAGGAACTTGAACTCCTGGTTCATCACTCTACTATTCTTAAGGTGTGGACTTTGTCTTCAAGGTCCAAGAGCATTCCAGACAGTAGAACGGACAAAAGCGTAAAGAAGAAGCCAAGGGCACATTCCAGCTATTTTTAATGAAGCTTCCTGAAATTTACCTTATGAAGAAATTTCATCTTCTTCCTAGGAAAGCTGGTAAATGTAGTCTTTTCTCCTTAGAGGGCCATGTACCCTACAGTGAAGTTCTAAGACAAGAGAGCATCCTCTTATTTTTTTCTTACCTTTTAATTTTACCTTACCCAAGCCCAAAGTTGGTCTGTATATAATCTTTGTTGGGCCTTCATTGTTTAACATTTTTAACAAATTGCCATTTAAATTCATGTAAAACATTGGAAGTATGGTTTTTCTTGAAAATATGACAGATTTGGCAACCATGGAATATGTGTCTACATAAAAACTATCAAAATAGGAAATGTCCAAACCTGTAGACAGTTTTAATGAGCTTATTTGAGCCAAACTGATTAGCAATTGCCAAGAAGAAAAAATCTCAATGAATTAAGAAAACGCTCCGGAGAATGGCAGTTTTGCAGCTTATTTTATTATACTTTAGAATCAAAGGAGGAGACCTAAGGAAGGTTGCTTGAAATTCATTGGTGGTAGATTAAGGGGATGGGAGAAAGCAAAGCAGGGAAATCTCTGGGATTGGATAAAAAGTAAAATACAGAGACATGTACTTCTTTTGTATTGGTGGGTACAGAATAGTTAATAATTAACATTTATAGCACATAGATATAGTATTTGGGGAACAAGATAAAAATGACGGTTCTGAAGCCTGTGCTCTGGTGAGGTGAGTCGTGCCCTGAGGGATCCAGAAAAAGGGATTACTCTGACATTCCACGGGCGTGTCCTCTCAGATGCAAAAAAAACGACCATAAACAGGCTCAGTTAAAGTGAAGACTGACCTTTGTCAAGGAAGCTGCAGTTCATGATGGGACTACCTTCCATGACCACTTACAGTTAGGAATTTTTAAGTTCAAACCGTCTTATGTGGTTTATGTTGGTCTCTGAGTTTGTAGGGCCCACCCTGCTGGCCTCCCCTAAGCTTGTTAGGTTTTAGTATGTGGCCCTTTTTTCATCCACAAAACAATTAGCTGAAGTTGAAAATAGCCTTCCTTTCTAAAGGAGATCAGCACTCTGTAAGTAGTAAGCTTGCCATCACTCCATAGTATCAACTGCTACCCAGATTCCTGGCCCCTAGAGGCATTTGCTGATACTCATTCTGTTTTACACACTTTCCCCAGGGCAATGCAATGACTGATCACTAATGTATACTTACGCTTAAGGAAGGCCCCTAGGTAAAGTTCTTGAGTACTAAAAGCAACTTTAAACACAGAAGCCTGTGATAATTTAGATTTTTAACATAAAAAAAGTTTAATCTTATCTTTTATTATAAAATATCTAGATTGCTTTCAAAAATTTATTGCATATCATCTATGTACATATAAATATATTCTTTATATGTACTGTTATCACACACACACAGTATTTGCCTCATCTGGTGTGTCATTAAATCCAATTAGATAATCCATCTAAAGCATGGAGAAAAGTGTTTAAAACATAGAGTAAGTGCTAAATGAGGGTAAATCTGAATAATCAGGTCTCAGAAATTATAAAAATTATGAAATCGCTAGATATCTATGAAAAAATAATCATTTAATCATTTCCAAACTGTGTATGTTTTCATAATTTAATGTATCTGAAATGGAGTCTTACAATCATAGTTGGACAGAGGTGTTTTTAAAGCAGATGGCCTATCTGAGCATGTGAGAACTTGGTCATGGTGTCACTGTTGTCCTCACTACAGTAACAAGTGTAGCTGGCACCACATATATTTGATTTAACTACATGTAAAATATCTTGCTTATACTATGAATTGGTATTTATTTCAAAATTATTGTGTATGCAAAAAGACATGAAATCGGCAGCAGTGCACAAATGTTATATTAATGAAATAAATATTCATCATTGAAGAAATGACTGCAAGCACCAATATTTGCTGAATGGGCATCAGCTGCTTAGAAGAAAATATATGAGACTAGAAAGTGCTCCATTTAGTTACCGTCTTTATAGTCCAGAAATTCTAGAACAATGAAAACTCTGAGTCAAAAAGTGATTCACAAAATGAAGAGGATTTAAGAATAGCTTAGTCATTTTATTTCACTTATGTATCTTTTTTTTGTGCAAGAGTGAAATACGACAGAAATATCTGTAGGCAAATCTAGAGGAGCTCATTTACTAAATACAAAAATTCTAAGTGAAAGAAAGCATTATCAGAATAATTAAGTGGGTATCAACAGAGTAACATTAATATAAGTGCTTTTCCCCAGTTATGGAGAGAAGTATTTATTCTTAAACAGAAGAAATTAAATTAAGTAAACTCTAACTAAACTTGACATTTTGCATAGTAAGCAAGAGATATTTTAAACTAATCCATGAGATTAGTTGGTGAAATGCCATTATTAGCCTAGGTCCTGGGTTGCTGAAGGGAAAAGTTTGTCCTAAGGAAAAGTCATCTCCCATGGCACCTAATTGTAGTTGATGTAGGCACCATTTAAATTCCCTCAAATAGAAAAGTTGAGCCAATACATCTGAGAATGTTTCCAACATGTCTAATACATATTTTAGGAAGCTTTGTAAAATGCCTCATGAATAAATCTAAAGTAAAGGAAATGTTTTTGCATTTACTCTGAATTGTAACTTACATGATTGTCATTAGATTGACCCTATACATTAAATCCAGGGCCAATACTTGTTTATTCAAAGACTAAAATTTGAAGATTATTCTAGATCCTTGTTAACCCTGAGACCAGAGAACTGTCTACACTGACATCATCATTTGAAAGTCAACTTTAACTTCTGCTCAAAATAAGTATTTTGTTGTTGTTGTTCCATATTCTTCAACGAGTTTAAATCACTGGATAATGCATAATACATCTTGCTGTTTTTTTGAAATGGCAGTTTTCAAAAATGACCTAGAGAAATAAAGAGAAAGAACACATTTTAGAGAAGCATTTCAGAAAGCTTTCTTCATGGGACAAATTAGCTCTAGACCAGCACTGTACTTCAGAACATTCTGAGATGATGGAAATGTTCTATATCTGCTCTGTCCAAAAGGGTACCCACTAGCCATTGAAATGTGGCCATTGCAAGGAGAAATTGAATTTAAGTTTTATTTATTTAAATGTATTTAAATAAACTTAAGTTTGAATAGCCTCACATGACTAGTGGCTACTATGTTGAACATCACAACTCTAGGCTATAGACTACCTATTCTAATAGCCAAAGAGCCACTAATTATTTGGTAATAGTAAGAAAGGGGAAATAGTGAAACTAATTGTAGCAACTCAGCTCCCCTGGGTCAGAATGAGGAAAGAAGTTGACTAAGTGATCCCAAAATGGACAAACCAGTTGGTCCTTTTATGTCTTACCTCTGGATATTTTCGGTGTCAAACATTCTGCTAATGAATAACCCAGTCTCATTATTTAATGTGATAAACTACTGGTCCACAAAAGTGATTATATTTGCTTCTCACTTTCTCAAACAAAATAATATGTTACTCACCATAGACAGAGGTGTCTATTTATAAGGTTACCACCTTTGACTTGGTAAACAGACATGCCTAGCCAGGAGTTGTTGGGCTTGGAGATGGGTTACCCAGAGTTACTCTCAGATATTAGCTTATTATTATGCAATTCTTGTTAACATAAAATAGAAAACACTTTTATAATTTGTACTTTATTATCCTTAACTATAGTAACTCATGTATATTTATTTGATTATAAAATGTGCATGTTTAAAAAATATCCAAGCCATTCAGCATAAAAAATAGTTAAAAACAAAAACTATTCCCCACCTAGAAAATAATCACTGCTAAATTTAAGTGACCTTAATTCCAGATATTTCCCTACACACACACACACACACACACACACACACACACACACACACGCACACATATATATGGAGAGAGACAGAGAGAGACCAAAATAATATTATTAAAATGGAACTGTGCTTGCTTTATTATTTTCAAAATTCATGCATGCCATTTTATTTTACAATAATTTAAAAGAAAAAAGCTGAATTGAAACTAAATGAATTGTCAAAGTTTTGCTAATTGTTTCTCTATCAAAAAAGATAACATGACCTAAAATGTCTTTCTAAACTAAATTCTGAAAGGTCATGAAATCTTAAAGGTGTTATATCATTTTTTAAACTGAAAATGTAAGTTGCAGGCAGCAGTAACTGACTACCTAATATAAAGATGTGAATTGTGAACATTCAAATTCATCCTCGTACAACCTACCTCCTTTTTGTCCACACAGCTAAACATTTGTTATACTGTTCATGTGTTTTTGTTTGTTTGTTTGGCATTTTGTTTTTGTCTTATTACATTACAAAGGTTTATATATTACACTGTCTTCTGTGATTATATTGATTCCTAGTAAGTCTCTCAAACTTTATATGGCCAATACCCAGCTCTCCAGGAACTGAAAACATGCTCCCCCACAGTCTTGTCTATCTGGGTTATAGGCGATTTTAGTCTTCCAGTTGCTCAGTCCATGAAGCTGTCTTACCCCACATCCATAGCATCAGCAAATCCTGCTGGCTCTGCATGCTAAACATAAGCAGAATATGCCCATCTTCTAACACCTCCACCACCACCACTCTGGTGCAAGTCATCATCAATCTCACCCGAATCTTTGCCACAGTCTCCAAACTGGGTTTGCCTTGCTTTGCCCTTGTACCCTTCAGTCACGTCTCAACCCAGCACGTAGAATGATTCTTTTATAAAAACAATACAGTTATGCCAACCCTTTGAGGGAAAGCCTTCAAAATCTTACTGATGGCCTACAAGGCCCTGCACAATCTTGTCCTGTTACTCATTTCACCTCTTCTACTACTTCACTCCAGCCACACTGGCCTTCTCACATGTGCTGGGCGTGCTCCTGCCTCATGGCTTTTCTACTTGATGTTTCCTCTGCCTGGAATCACTGTGCTTCAAGGCCTCTGCGTGGCTTACTGCCTCTCGACAAGCAGGCGTTGTTTAGATGTCACCTTCTCAGGTTGGCCTTTCCTGACCACTCTATTAAATTATAACCCTCTCTCCAATCTTCTGTCCACCTTCCCTGGTTTATTTTTCCTCCATAACACTTAACACCATCTAATGTATTATGCACCTTACTCATTTATTTTGTTTATTGTCTGCTTTCCCCTCCACCATTGAATGTAAACTTTACAAGGGCAGGGAAATTGGCCTGTTTTGTTCACTGTTCCTACATTCAGTGCCTAGAACAGGACCTGTCACATAGGTACTCAATATTTGTTTAAAGAAAAAAAAAATGAGTGAATAATTTCTAATGTGTTCTCTGTGTTTTTGTCATGGGTTATATCATTTCTGTTTATTTAAATTTATTGATGAACCCTGTAATCATTGCTTCTATGTTCCTGGGCTCTTTATTGTGAGCTGTTTTTTGTCTGGTTCAATTTTATATTCGTTTTCTATTGCTGTGTAACAAATTACATCGAACTTAACTGCTTACCAACATACCCACTTATTAACTCAGAGTTCTGTGGGTCAGAAGCATGACTGGGTTCTGTGCCGAGGGTACATTTCAGGCTGAAATAAAGGTATTAGATAGGCTGAATTCTCACCTGGAGGCTCTGAGAAAAAATCCTGCTTCCAAGCCATTCTAATTGTTGGCAGAATTCATATATGTACAGCTACAGGACTTAGGTTCCCATTTACTCACTGACTGTCGGCCCAGGGCTGCTCGCAGAAACTGGAGGTTGGTTACCTCCTTGCCACATGGCCCCTCCATCTTTCAACTAGCAATGGTGCACCCAATTCTCCTCACGATACAAATCTCTTTGTATTCTGTGACCATTGAGAAAACACTCTGTTTTTAAAGGTTCCTGTGATTAGGTCCAGGCCACCTAGATAAACTCCCTATGTTAAGATCAACTGATTTGGAACATTAATTATGTCTGCAAAAGCTCTTCACAGCAGTACCTAGGTTGGCATTTTTGAATAACTGGGAACAGGTGTGTATATAGCTGAGGCTGGGAATCTTAGGGAGCCATCTTAGAATTCTGCCTACCACAGGTTTCTGTAAGTAAGGTTTTTTTTCTTCTCCCAAGAAGGGGTTGGAAGATCTGTGTTCCTGAATTGCTGCAAGTTTGAGAAACTTGTCTCACAACTGGGTAAACAATTATTGATTTACATTTTTTCTACCAGAAAGCTGTAGAGCTTGCCCTCCTATTTCCTGCTTTTAGGTATCATAGCGCTCTTTTTGCTACCAGTTTCCTAATCATCTCCTGATTGGCTAGATTTAGTCTTTCAGTCATTGGATTTTCTTTTAAGAAGGGGTAATGGGGACCATATTCCCTGAGTTTTTAACATATTTGAAAAATGTATGCTTGTAAAATGGAAAATTGGCTCGGCATAATATTCTTTCCTTCAAGACTTGGTAAACGTGATCTGTCATATTCTGATACTGACTACTGCTGGGAGGATGTTAGAGGCCAGCCAGGTTTTATGTTGTTCACTGGCTTTTCCCACTTTCATGCATGAAAAAAAATGTTTGTCTTTGAGGTTCAATAATAGAGACAGAACCCAATTGATATTTTGATTTTATAAAATTTTTTAAGGTATAAATTGAGCTCTTTTATAAAAAAATTTTTTTTCTATCATATCTTCAAATACATTTCATTTTAGAGTTTTCTACTTCAAAAGAAGCAATTATCTTCAGGAACATATTTGCCTTTTTTTTGTTTTCTTTTCAGGGCCTTCAAGCTTTTTCTTAGATCGTTAATTGGATTTTTCCATTTTTTATTTTCTTCCTTTGCTCAGATTCAGAATAAAGCCCTAGAGACTAGTGAGCCCTGATGAGATTTTGGTGTCTCTGCTGGTATGCAGCAATGGTAAGTGTAGACTTCTGGACTTAATGTTTTTCATTGGTTTTCCTTTAGGCTGCCATTTGCCTTCTGAGTCCACTTCTCTTCAAGTTGTAAAGTATAAGGTAAATGTCTTGAAATTTTCCAGATTTCTGATACCACATTTGGGAGTGGCAGTGGGGCTATGTTTAGGAACTATACTAAGCCATAGGAGAACATTTTGTTTCTTTGCTTTCTAATACATGTTGAAAAATGATATCAAATTGTACCCTTTTGTGTTTGGCTTCTGCTGGTAAGAATTTTTTTCAAGTTTTTATGTTTTGTTTGATTTTTGTTTATTATAATTTATCTTTGTTATTATGATGTATAAAGCATGAAGAACAATCAAAATATAATTGTACAACTCATTGAGTTATTATAATGTGAATAATTTTTCCAAGAAAAAGATGATTTTCAGTAACCAGAAGTACTCCTGCTTGTTATGGCTACTATCCCTTGCTTCTTCCTTAGGATAACCAGTATCCTGACTCACAACACAATAATTGACCCTTGCCTGCTTTTAAACTTTGTATGAGTGAAATAATAGGATATGTACATTTCTTTGCTTTTTTCAGACAACATAACATTTGTAAAATTTATCCAGTTGCTGCATATAGGTATAGTTTATTTATTTTACTCTATCTAGTATTCTGTATTTTGAATATTACGCAATTTACCCATTCTTCTCCTATTTATAGACAATGGGGTTGTTGCAGCTTCTGCCTACCATAAATAACACAGCTGTGGATGTTATTGGATGTGGCCCTCAGTACACATTTTCACAAATTTTAGCTTGTGAAAACTCATTCCAATTAGGAATGGAATGAGTCATAGGATATGTATATGTTCAGCCTCATAGACAATGCCAAATGGGTTTCCAATGTGGTTTTGCTAATTTACACTTCTATCCACAATGTATGACAATTGCTATAACTCCACATACTTGCGGATACTTAGAATTGTCAGTCTCTATTTCTAGCCAACTGGTGGATGTGTAGTGAACCTGTTTTCAGGTTTACTTTTTATTTTCCTGATTACCAACGAGGTTGGACAT
Organism: Hipposideros armiger; assembly: GCF_001890085.2. NCBI lineage: Eukaryota > Metazoa > Chordata > Mammalia > Chiroptera > Hipposideridae > Hipposideros > Hipposideros armiger. Next base: position 1,928,535 of record NW_017731668.1, on the reverse strand, counting down.
TGTTCTAATTTATCTATTGCAAACTTGGCACCACAGCCAAGATATTTTCTTCTTCACAGAGGAGAAACCAGAGATTACATTTCCAAGAACTTTCTGTTTGTTTGAAGTCTGATGGTCAGAGGAAATTCTAAGAAGAGAAGGAAAGGAAAGGTTAGGCAGACATAAGATTCTCAGCAGCGTCTTCTTAGGCTCTTGAGCAGTACTCACTTTACTAATGTAGACTGAGAGATGGTGGGAACATCTCTGAGCTTTACTCCTCCTGCTCTTTAAATGTTTGTAGAACCTTCTAAATCACTCAACCAAAATGCTTCATATCTGAACTATGTAATGTAGCTTCTATTTTCCTATTCAGAGCCCTGATGGTATCAATACCCTTTCATATATGTATTGGCCCTTGAGATTCTTTTTTGAAGTTCTTGTTGAAATCTCTTGCCTTTTTTCCCATGCTGGGTTGTCTGTCTTTTTATTATTGATTGATAGGATTCTTTTGCATCATTTGGGGGTTAAGTTATATATGATATAAATGCTTCTTCCACTTTGTGGCCTGCTTTTTTTACTCTTTCAAATGGTGTTTTTGTTTGTTTTGTTTTGCTTTTATAAAATGTACTTAATTTTAAAATGGTCAGTTTAACAAATTATAATTAATGTGTTCATGTTTTGTTTTAAAAGACTATTTCCTACCAATAGTCTTGAAGATATACTGCTTTCTTTGCTATTTTTTTATATATATTTATGTCGAGAATCTATCTTTAACTTTTTTTTTCAATAAGGCATGGGAAAGAGGTAATGTTTTCCCCATGTAGCTGATTGACTCAGCTCTCTTTATCAAATAGACCATTTTTCTCTTTCTCTGAAGTGCTAACTTTTGCATAAATCAAGTGTCTACATCTATGTGAGTCTCTTTGTGAATTGTCCTGTTGTTTTTGTCTATATGTCTATTCTTCAGTCAGCTCCATACTCACTTAATCGTTTACCTTTATAACAAGCTTTAATTTCCATTAATGTACGCCTTCCTACCCTTGGTCTTCTCCTCCATCTTCAAGATTATCTTAAATAGTCTTGGTCTTTTTCATATCCATATAAATTTTAGAATAAGGTTGTCAATTTCCATTTTGAAAAACTGTGTTTCTCTTTGTTTTATGTATTCTGTTTTAGTTTTATTTATTTTCTTTTTGGGAGGGTATGGTGTTAAATTTGTACTCACTGCCACCAGAGCTCTCTGTCTAAAGCACAGACATAATCTTACCCTTCCAATATTAACACCTAAAGTCATCCTCAAGATACAACAAAAATACTTAGACTATTAGACTGTTATATAAGACTTTACATTGACTTGTTATTGCCACAATATTGGCCAAACTCACCCAACATATGATATTTCAAACACTTATTATAGACCAAGAATAGAGCTTGGGAACTACAAATTGAACTCATCCACTTCCTTTAGATAATCTGATTACCATGGTGTCTCCAGGAGTCTTTCCTGAGTCCCTCAAACAGTGCTAAGGACTCTGTTCTTTGGGCAATAAACAGTTGTACAAAACTCTATACATACTACCTGTATATTAATCTGTAGCTTTAAAAATAGTTATTATTCCCATTCCTTTAATAAGAGGACAGAGATCCAATTTAATCATCTTAAATAACAAGCACTTAGGACAATTGTCTCAACTTTAGAAATTATATATAACATATGTATGTACATATTGAGAGAGAGAGAGAGAGAGAGAGAGAGAGAGAGAGAGAGAGAGAGAGAGAGAGATTATTTCAGCCTGATTTTAATTAGATATTGGTTTTTGGGTTTATAGCTATCAAGAGGTAATACATTTAAGTAGTTGTGATCATCAGCTAACTGACAAAAAGAAGTCCACATAAACCAAATAAACAGAGCAAATCGCCAACTTTAGTTGTTTGCACATGTCATGTTCTGTATTGATCTCTAGTGAAGCTAAGAATGAGTTAAAAAAGTAAAAAAACATATTGGCCATGCAAAATTATTTCAGAACAAGTAAAAAGGACCAGTATCCTAAAGATTCATAAGAATACCACTGTTTATTTACTAAATCAAATGAAAATTTTAGTAAATTGACATCTTAATCTAAAAAATAAGATCCTGACCCAGGAGAAGAAATCATTATAAAAGCAAGTATAAAAGCAAAGGTCAAGGTAAGAGAATATAGATATAGATAGAGGAAAATTTTAAAACAAAACAAATTTACTAAAACACTAAACAACAATAAAAGTCAGTAGCTGGAAGACAGACTTGAGAAATTGCCCCAGGTGGCAGAAAAAAAAATAACGGATGAAAGTAGTGAGATATAACATGAAGCAGAGACAATTGTGAGTGAACTGAAGCATTATAGTTATTCTTTTTTTTTTTTTTAAGCTGAGCCATCCTGCTACCTGTTGGCAGCTCAGCGGCTGCTCAGCTCGGATGGACTCAAACCACTGTTGCTCAGAGCTCAAACTCTTGAGCGAGCTCTTAACCAACTGAGCCACTCGGCCGGCCCTGCATTATAGTCATTCTTGAAGAAGATACCAGAGCTATTAGAAAAGAACCCAAAACCTCTCCTGCAAAATTTCTGAAAGCAGTCTTTCTTCAAGAAGAAATAATATAATTTTCCCAAAGGTGGGAAAAAAATACAACAACAATTATCTCGAGACACATGGTTGGAAGGGAAAAAAAAAATGTGTGGCACATAAGCTTCATCATAAAAAATTGCAACCAGTGTTTTCATTAAAGCATTAAAATAGAGAAGAATAGACTCATGTAGCATATACCAGAGGTCCATAGAGAAAAATAAAAGACTGTGGACCTAACTAAATTCAAGTAACAGGATCCCAAACTGGGGCAATTTACTAACATGTGTGCACCAAACATAGCTTTCTAAAAATCTGCTCTACTTTTGATCTCCTACCTATAGAACTTATATTTATATTCTCATTACTTATAAAAAGCCATTTTATGATTATGCTAAAAAAAGGTGTTTTAAATAACCCAGATATGGTTTGGCAGAATTAAGTAAATGGAAGTATCCCAGGATAAGCAAAATAAAGAATAAGAATAGCAAATGGAAAATCATTTTAGAAGTTACAGAAATATTATAGAATGTTTGTGTGTATCTTTAAGAAAACATAATTTTAAACGGTATTCTGATAATTGCAAAGGAGATTTGCTAAGAATTAGCTTGATACTTTCTTTAAGAAATTAATTATTGGCAGTTTATATAATGGTTTAAGTAAATATGTTGTAGAGAATAATTAAAGGGTAAAAGAATAAAGCAGCTGTTCTGCAAGTAGCATAAAGCCCAACACAAACAGAACAGAAGGCTGCATCTAACTTTACCCACCAGATTATAGTAATGTGCCCCTTTTAATCTATTCAATGATGTAAGTACACTTTATTATGTTTTAAAGGTAATTCACATCAGTTCAGAATCCATAAATCTTTAGGAATTTTTTCTGGACCAAAAAAAAAAAAAAGAAGATGGATATTGTAAAAGAACAACATGATCTCACCACCCAACAGAACAACTAAAATCATTTTGTTATAATCCCATCCAATAATGTTTCATATAGTATTTCACTTGCTTGCAATCATTGGTTGACTCTTTACAATGAATAATGAGTACTTCTTCATGAAGCAACATAGTCTTTATAATTTTTTTTAATTTTTATTTTTTTAAAAGATTTTTATTGGGGAATTGGGGGATGGGAACAGCGCTGGGGAATTGGGGGAAGGGGAACAG
>NW_017731668.1:1921020-1924691 GCF_001890085.2 Hipposideros armiger | reverse complement strand
GACTCACGGCAGCCCAGCTCCAGGTTGAGCTGTTGTTCAGCATCTTAGCTGTAGAGGGCAGTATCACTGGTCCTCATATGTGGGATCCAAACAGGGGCCCTCTGGCGTCCCAAGCCAGCTCTTAACCAACGCGCCACTTGGCTGGTCCTTTATAATTATTTTTAAAGTTACATAATATTTCATTGAATAAATGTGTCATTATATTCTCACCCATTTTTCTTCATTTTAACGTTCAAATTGCTTTTTTATTTTTAGCTACAATAGAAAACAAACCATGTACATCATTTTTATTTTATTTATTATTCCTTAAAATGGTTTTCATGAATATTACTGCACTATCAAAATGTATTAATTATGGGTTTTGATCTATACTGCCTAATGAAACTAAAGCATGGTTTTGCGAATATACGTGTGTGAGAGTACCAGCTTTGCTCTATGTTTATTATCACTTACTAAATTTTAATTTTTTTCTAATTTGAAATATGATGTGTTTCATTATTTTAAAAATATCTTTGAAAACTAACAAAATTGAAAATTTTTCAAATATTTATTGGTTATTTTCTACCCAAATTTGGAAGCTAGGAATAGAATGCAACAAATAACACAAGTAAAATGTCGCATTGACTTAGCGAAGGCGGAGGTGACCCAGATATTGGAGTTTGGAAATCTGGTAACTCTGGTTAAGAAACAGCAAAGCCTTTGTTCTGAATATTGCCTCTGTACTTTGGAAGGCAGATCAAGTGCCAGCCAAGACTGTAGCCTTAGGTAAATAAGTGGAAAAAAGCAGAATCTTGTGTGCTGGCAGCTTATTGATACTTCCAATAAAGAATTCTATCAAAAAGTCTCTGCAGTAAATTCATGTTAGAGTGAACGAGTCTTCAAGCAGAGGCAAAAAGTAATGCAGTTTGTTAACAAAGATATATTGACTGTGGTCTACAGTCTAAATTAACAGAATCCAGGAATTTTAAATCTTGTTACATGAAAAAGTCAATTACACCTATACTAAATTGAATTGAAGCTATTAGACACTGGTACCCTACCCTACAAACTTTGTGAGATTGCAGATTAAAAGCAAGATTAGCTTGGTTGTCTTACTACTCTCATCCATTATTTCAGAGTTGGTGGGGTATGGGAGAGAGAAGAGAAACCAGAAACTAAAATACCATGGTCTATGTCTAAATAAGAGGTTTAGCACTGGTTAATCAGTTTAGGCTCCTATACCAAAATATTGTAGACTGGGAAATTTATGAAAAACAGAAATGTATTTCTCACAGTTCTGGAGGATGGAAGTCCATGACCAGTGTGCCAGCACGGTCAAGTTCTGGTGAGAACCCTTTTCCTGTTTGCAGACTGCCAACATTTCATTGTATCTTTACATGAAAATTGCCAAGAAGGGAAGAGAGATCTTTCATGACCCTTACAAGGACATTACTATGACTCATAAGGGTTCTACCCTTATGATTTAATTGAATGCTAATTACTTCCCAAAAGCCCCACTCCTAATACCATCACATTGGAGGGCAGGGTTTCAACATGTGATTTCTGGGGGAACACAAACATTTAGTGCATAACCCGTCCCACAAAATGCTTGCTCCCCCAAATTCATGTCCTTCTCACATGCGCATACATTCATTCCATCCCAACAACTTGAAAAGTCTTAACTCACTCCAACATCAACTCTAAAGTCTAAGTCCAAAGTCTCATTTAAATTTCATGTAAATCAGGTATGGTTGATACTGGAGGTACTATTCATCCTGATGCAAAATTCTTCTCCAGCTGTGGACCTGTGAAACCATATGTTATGTTCCTCCAAAATCCAGTGCTGAAACAGGCATAGAATAGATATTCTCATTCCCAAAAGGAGGGACAGGAAAGAAGAAAGGGGTGACAGGTTCCAGGCAAGTGCAAAACATAGCAGGGCAAACCAGATTAGACCTCAAGGCTCAAGGATAACCCTCTTTGGCTTGATGCTCTGCCTTCCAGGCCCACGGGGTGGTGGTTCTGCCCCAGCATCTCTGTACCCCCAGGGCTCTGGCTCATGGCCCCACACTCAAGGATTTGGGCAGAGGCCATCTGTCGTTTTGAAAGCAAGGTGATTCCTCCCGTTTTGAGACCAAAGAAGTGGCCTTAATGATCTCAGAATAGCCTTCAGGATCATCGTTCTCTTGTCTTGAAGATAATACAAGTTCAGAACCAAATAACTCAATGATTCTGCTCTATAAAATCTAAGAAGTCCAACAGCCTTCCTTCATTCCTTCCCCTTCAGTTCAAACTGTCAGTTTCCTGCTGGGGTGGTTGATTGAGTTCATGATTCACATATACACTAATCTCCTTTTCAAATTGATGCTTAGCCTTTCATGTTCTCATCTGAACAGGATTTCCTACATTTTGCAATATGGATAGGCTGAGAATTTTCCAAATCTTTTAGTTCTACTTTCTTATTGCTTAACAATCCCATCTTTAACTCCTTTCTCTCTTCTTCCATTTTACTATAAGCAGTCAGAAGTCAAGCTGCACCTTGAACACTTTGCTTAGAAATTCCCTCAGCTAAATATCCAATTCCATCACCCACAAGGGCTACCTCCCACACAACACTAGAATACAAACACAATCAGCCAAGCCCTCTGCCACTCTATAACAAGGACCTCCTTTCCTTCAGTTTCTAATAACATGCCCCTCATTTCCATCTGTGATCTCATTAAAATTGCCTTTGCTTTCCATATCCCTACCAACACTCTGTTCAGGGTTACTTAGGAATTCTCTCTCTGCAGCTCTCCTCTGACCTTCCTGAGCTCTCCCCAGAATTGCTTTTGAAGGTTGTCCTGTAGGTTTGTTCTAGCACACATCTCAAAACTCTTCCAGCCTCTACTCATTACCCAGTTCCAAAGCTGCTTCCACGTATTTAAGTATTTGTTACAGCAGCATCCCCACTTTGTGGTACCAGTTTCTGTGTCTTTCATGACTCTAACAAAGGCAGGAACCACACTCATGAGGGCTCCACCCTCATGACTTCATCTAATCTTAATCACCTCCCAAAGACTCCACCTCCTAACACCATCACACTGTGGGGTAGGGTTTCAACAGGTGAATCTGAAAGGGACACAAACATTCAATTCATCACACCCCACATGGAACTGGCCAGAATAAATTCTAAATTCTTTTGAATAACATACAATATGCTACCTTGTCTTTGCTTACATCATCAGTTTCATCCATCGCTGCCATCTCTCTATTCCTCACTATTCTACAGAAGCACAAGACACCCTTTATTTCCTAGTGTGTCTCACTTTAATGAAAGTCCATTTATTTTTAGAGGTAACTCACTGTGACTGTCATTCCCTTTCTCCTTTTGCCCTGATTAAACTTCTACTCATCTTGCCAACCATAGTAGTATCTCTCACAGTGCCATAAATAGACAAAACAAATTTTGTAAGATTTAATTGAAACAAATCACTAGAGAAATGTACATTCTCCTAGTGATGCATAATAGCAAAGGGAGTGCCTTTGCCCAAATGAAACCGTTTCATGGTATTTTTCCTATTATAGGACTAAATACACATTTTTATTTTGGTAATTTATATCCAGTCATGGAAAGAATAAAGAAAATAAGGGAAAATATTCTCTCTCTCTCTCTCTCTCTCTCTCTCTCTCTCTCTCTCTCTCTCTCTCTC
>NW_017731668.1:1872974-1920240 GCF_001890085.2 Hipposideros armiger | reverse complement strand
AAGACTCTGTGTGTGTGTGTGTGTGTGTGTGTGTGTGTGTGTGTGTGTGTGTGTGTGTGTGTGTCTGTAGCATTATGAGAGACCTCAAAGGCTAGAAATGGTATTAAATGGCATGCATCTTATTTCAGATTATGTGATTTGACAAAACAGTCTCTCCTGGTCCCATTTTTAAAATTGAGTAAACCATTTCACAAAGTCACAAGTATGATACACCCTAAATATCAGGTGCTACTATTGTTAGCATTAACAAGCAGAGGAAGTGCAATAATGCTCGCCTAGGTTGCAATTCCTGAATGTGGCAGTAGGGGAAAATCGCCAGGCCCCAGCCGAGAAACAAGTGGTACACCTCTGCGGCTAGTCCAGCAAACTGAAAATCTTCTGTTCTTCCTGTAACTATTGAGAATAATCATCTCTTCCTTTGATTTTTGATGGCTTTTCCTACTTATTTCTTCACAGGCAGGTAATGCCTTGCTAGAATTTCTATCTGGAAATTAGGAAATACAGTTGTCTACCTGATTTGAGGCTCCACGACCTCAGCGTCTCTCCATTCTAATCTATCATGTCGAAATTTCTAACATATAGTTTTCATGTACCTGCTGAAAATCCTACAAAACTTTGCTAGAGGAAGCTCATTGTTCTAGATCCATTCACTACCAGAATTTCAAAATCTTTTCTTATCTACCCCCCACTCAAGCAACCTAAATTGATTTCCCATTACATTCTGGTCAGGGTAATCCCTTCCGTTTCTGGAGAACATTCTCGATCACACCCAATTCTCGAGGGTTCTGTCTCTTTTCCCTCCTGAAATTCTTTTCTTCTCTTCCTGAATCTTCATTCTTTGCCCACTCATCAAGGAGAGGTGGTCTTGAAGTCCTCTGCCAACTTCCACAGCCTGTTCACCCCTGTGTTCATTTAACCCTTTCCAATTACATCACACCAGTTAACGTTTGGTTACATTTTGTCACATATATTTTATATTTTAAGATGGCCCAATTAGATTGAAATTGGGCACAGGGAATTTTGCTTTTTCATACCTAGCAGACGTCTTAAAATGCAACCTGAAAGATGTATTAACTGATCAGGAGTGAATCTGAAAACGGATTCAGAGGTCTGAAAATACAACAAAGCCACTCCTGTGTAATAACATTCACCTTCACAGACTTGCCTGCTATCCACCTTTGACAAAAGCCTATTAGACTTACCTCAAAAATTACAATGAATATCAAAGAAGATAAAGAAATTTTTCTTGAATCAAATTTGTAGTCTTAAGCCACCACTTATAGAGGAAATAAATGCTTGTTTAGCATAACAAATTATCTCTTTTGAGTTTCATGACAGGATGTGTGATAAGTTTCCTCTGAGGGTTAAGATATGATTTATACATAGGACTGACCCATAGAGGCTGGTCTAAAGTAAAAAAATGTGGCTTTCTAAAATCAAAACTATCGATCCGTTTCCTTATAAACGATGTGGTATGTGCATGGTAAGCATTATTTATATTTAGTATTTAGATTTCATGAGGCCTGAAAAAAAGTCATACCAAACTTAGAAAGGGTGTGAACATAGAATGCAACACTCATGGGAAGGTCAGTGTTTTGACAATATTTTAGATCAAAAGTTGTTTCTGTGGTTATAATACTATTCCCCTTATCATGCACATTGTAACAAGCTCTGCATTTTTTAATGTTACTTGGTTACTGAAATATGAAACTCATGTAAATTCCAATGATTATTTAAAATTTATATTGAATATGCATTTAAAAATCAAGCAGTCACATCTATGCTTTTTTTGGTAATGAAAAAGACATGTTGCTTCAAAATTTCATGTATTTTAGACTTTTGGAAATAGATATGGCTGGATCTATTCTCAGAAAAACAATCCCAACTAAAGAGCTTGATTTCAGGGACTATGTTTACTATTAATATTTGATTTTGATATTAACATATAAAGTAATACATTACTGTGCTTCATAAAAATGAATCCATTCTGTGAATAAGCAGGACACTATTTACTGATAATATTTACTCCTCTTTCAAAAACAGCCTTAGGCCTGGTTTATACGGGGAAGTTTAGTGGGGAGATGGCCTCAGCCACTGAAAGGAGTGTCACACTGTTCCTTCTGACAGTTTCCTGTTTTACCACTCTAATGTGATCTATTTTAAAAGGCTGTGGCATAGTGTCAGACTAAAAAGATTTATTATACAACTGAAACATTGCATGCCTTTATGCCTTTAAACTTGGGGAATTCCTTTCTTAGATATAATAACCTGAGCAGCCGTTTGGAAGAGTGCAACAGCTTGGACGCAAGCACATGATATGGGAAGGTTTTAGAAGTTGGGCTGAAAGTGTTGGGTGAGGGACGACGGGACAAGGAGGAAGGACAGAGGGAGGAGGAGCCCAGGAGGTGCCTTCTCCCTGTCGCAACCCACTTCCTGGCAAAAAGCTCCACTGGGGAAGAGAGAAACTTAATCAAGTCCTGGAATAAATGGCACAGTGAGCAGGCTGCTGGATTAGAGTTTCCTCAGCTATTGCCTGCTACAAAGAACTTTTGTTACCATTAGAGAAACTAAAGCACATTCATATCCATCAACTTCCATTACTGAAACTTCCCTGAGTTATATCTATTGACTATATATTTACAGATTAAATACGATGGTTGCAAAGTTTAAATAACAGCAGCAGTGTGATATAAGGTAACGCTAACTTGATCTGATCCACCTGTCCTTGCCAAGAAGCCCAACGTAATTGCCATTTTACAATCACTGCACCTGGATTCTGTATTAAATTTCAGCTGAACTTTTATATAAATTTCACTTTAATACCCAAACCATGAAATGAAGTCACCCTGAATGCACTGCGTGGACTTGGACAGGTTAGATGCTTTGATTTGATAGTTACAGTTATATATTATCAAAAGAAGTTTAGAGATATTCCATTTCCATGTTTATTCTCCTGCTATTCATATAAAATTTTAATGTTCACATCATTTTCCCAAAGGAAACTTCAATTTCTCTGCATGGCATGATGACAGTCATGACATCACTTGAAGAATAATGGTAGTTGTACCTGAGATTTATGGAGTTGAGTAAACCCTATGATATATGTGACATTAATTGAGCTGGATGAAATCCAAAAGCAGTCAAATGCTCATCTTTCCATCTCTGCACAAAAGTTTTGAATTCTGACCTGCCAGAAACATTATTTATTAGGACATAAGATGCTTCATGCTCTGAAATGCTCAAAAGTCTGTCAGCACTTTCTGCTTAAACCTTTCAATGTTCCTTTCAACTTTTCCTCTTTCCTTTTACCCATTTCTCTGTGTGCCTCTCTTTCTCTTACACACACACACACACACACACACACACACACACACACACACACACACACACACACACACAGAGAGCTTATTATACTTCTTGTCTTGGTTTGCAATGCATTTGCTTTTGTAAGTTTGAATGTTCATGGAATTTGGGGACTTGATTATGTTTATTTTTTATTGTGTCGTTTTAAAAAAAGTTTGAATAAATAACCTTCCCATCAATACTTTGTCTTTTCACAAGGACTAGTTTTTATTTCTCAATTTCTTTTAACTCTAAGAGGAAAAGAAAGTATGATATAGCCAGTCCCTATTACGAGACAGCCACTGTCTTAGGTACTTTTATATACTTATATAATCCCATAACAACTCCATATGATTAATTTATTTTATTCCTATCTCTGTTTAAACAGTACCTTGTTCAGGAAAGCCTTCAGTTATCAACCTATCTAAATAGGAACTGCTCCTATAATTCCAGTCCCCTTTCCCTAAGATATTTTTCATCTTAGCACTTATCACCCGACATGCTATATATTATAAATTTTGTTTCATTATTTTGTTTCCCCCTGCTATAGCATAAGCACCATGAGAGTAACTGTTTTACTTGCTTTTATTCCCAGCTGTGTGACACACGTAGATACAAATAAATATCTGTAGAATGAATGATTAGAGAAGTGATTGACCTGAGGGTAAGGAACAGACTGTTGCCATATGTCTGGGCTCAGCTCCTCAGAGAGACAATATTAGGTAGCTGTTGGGCATAGAGTTTTGGAATCAGACTGCTTGGGTTATAATCCCAGCTTTACCATTCATTACCTATGTGACCTTGGACGAGGTACCTTGCTGCCATGGATGACAGGTTCCTCATCTGAAAGATGGTGATAACAATAGCAACCACCTCATAGGATTGTGTTAGGATTGAATTAATGAATACCACATGCTTAGAAAAGTACCTGGCATTCCATGTTAAATGTTATCATTAACCTTTCAGCTCACAGATGAAGAAACTCAGGTTTCAAGGAAGCCACACAACAACACATTAGGTGGGAAAATAAGGTTTCAAATAGAGCTGCTTCTTGATGCCACAAATTATTTTCTTTATAGATGATTTTTTTCTCTAAACTGTATTCTTCTCCTCTTCTTCTTTCTTCTTTATAATTTTAATAACACTATTATAAGAAATAATAATGGGATGTTAAGGTATTATATACAAGTGAACATTGTAGGTTATAAATAAAATGCACTTCCTCTTTAAGGAAATCATCTAGGGAAAGATATATAGGGTGTAGAAAAATACATTTAGATGTGTAAAACGAATTATAACTCAACCTCATTGTCCTCTAAAATCTTTGAATACTGAATTTTCTACCTACAGAGATAGCTTTGCATTGCTTATTTAAAAACCCCTTCACTATGAAATGGTATGCTGTCAGAGTACTACAGATATTGATCCTTTTAATGTGTTAATAAGGCCCCTTGATAGCTGATTTTACTCATTTTGTCTTAGTTCTTTCATATGATGAAGGGGTTTTTTCAGCCTTGTAGATTTAAAACAAATATAGTAGTGTCTCCCTTTTATTCTATCATAACAGTCATTTTTCTGATGTCCTATAGTAATTGTTGACACACGTATTCCCTCTTTTGTTCAGAGAATCCTTTGTTCATAAAGCAATTTACTGGTCAAGTCCAATATTGGAAATATCTAGGTGGGGTCACTGATTGAAATAAGATTGGGTGCTGCAGAGTCTGGCTTACTCAGACCCTCCCCGCCCTCCTCACAGGAGTCCTCTAAAACACACAGAAGACTCCACAGATAAGATTTCCACTTCAAAAGAAATAGTATGAAGGCTAGCTTCTCATATTATAGAATAAATTCTACTTAAAGGAGATTTAAAAATGAAAAGTAGCATTTGAACTGACAATTTTAGAAGCTTCAGAGAAGTTCAAACCAGAATTAATTTTCCTTTGTTTACCCTTCTCACTCCAAGTTTGATTTATTATTGTCCTTCTGCCTTTTTAAAAACCACTCAGTGATTTCTAATTTATTCTAATTACTAAAGCCTTATCTCAAAATTCATCACTTTTCTCACTTACCTTTAAAATGTGACTGGAAGTATGGCTGACCCGCCAACCTGGCTTGATTCTCTCTAGATGTTCATCCTTTTCCCTCCACCCCAACCAGTTCCTCCTGCCCCAGTCCAAGTTTCAAGAACAAACCTGGTGCAAGGCTGTATAAGAATCTTTGCCCTCAGGAGACATGCAGGCTGAAGGCAAGATTTGTTCTGGTCTTAAGACACCAAAGAAGTTACTAGAGGGGTTCTGCCTCCCCATGGCCCATTGCACGCACACACACAGGTACACACACAAGAAACAGTTGGGGCCCTATTTCCATGGATAAGGAAAGGGGAGAACATAGAGGTCAAGTTAATCCCAGTGCCTGGGCCTCAATCTGGACTTTAGGAAACTAAGCTGGACTCTGTAATACTCAACTGGCCTTTGGAAAAGTGCAGCCCACGCCAGGCTTGTCCATCCATACCCCACACCAGGTACTGCATGACAGAGCTACCTCAGATCAGGAGTGGTCTGCCACTTAGAAAACGATTACATGCAAGATTGCAGTTAGGGACACTTTTCCTGATGGAGAAGGCATGAAAACCTCTTTGAGGTTGATTCCAACAATGACTAAACATATTTTTCTTTCAGTTTGAGGGGTTGGGAGTTATTAAAAGCAAGTCAAAAAAATTATTATGACTATTATTATTGCACACAGTCTGAGGTCTAAAATGTATCTCTGCTATAAAGAGTTTAAAAGTATTTCTTTTAATTTAGATTTTTTTTCTGATAACCTCTAACTGTACAAAAAGTATTTCATGTGTTTGGGTATATAATTGTGTGTTTGTTTTTTTAACCCAAGTTGGGATATTAACTTGACATGTTTGTCTAATAGTATTTCCAAGTAGAACATAGGGTCATCAAAGACTGATACTAAGTAAATGGTGATGGGATTGATTGGCCCTGACAGTATATCATATATAAGTGAATTTTTAAATTGCTTTTACCTAATAGAGTCTCTTAAATATTTCCAATTTCCAGCTTGGTATTTGTTTTATAGTATTAATTTGTTAGCAAATGCTTTTTTAAAGAGCAAAATGCTAGCTTATAAAAACCAGTACAGCTACAATCATACGATGAATTATTACAAAAGTTGTATTTAAGTTTTGTTGTTTCTACAATGCTCAGATTCAAACAACACAAAATACACTGTTCAGCATTGATAGCAACAACTTTAATTTTGTAGAATAGAAGTGAAAGAAGACAAACACAATGGAATGTCTGCATATCTTTTCAGAGGTGTTTAATTTTCCTTCTAAGCATATCTCATGCTCTAACAAAGGGCATAATCTTCTACATAATCTTCTACATAATCTTTAGATAGAGACTTAATAACTTTTTAATCGATGAGAGGTTGGAAGCCAATTAATAATGGGGAGAATTTAACTTAATAAATATTATGTATACTTTGTATTAAAAATAATTAAACTAGCTGTGATCACTAGCTTGGTGGGCATTTGTAACTCCAAAGCTCATTAGGGACTAGTAACTACAGTGCAGTGTTACACAGATCACCCTTTGATTTGAATTAGAGCTGATTAATAGCTCTTTTTTTTTTTTTTAACATAACCAGCTCCATTTGTCGCTTGGCTTCACTTCAGGTCCCTCTGCTGCCGCCTCATCCATCATAAGTCCTAGGTTGTCAGCTGTGATAGGCGTTTCCCAAAGGGTTGTAATATGGCACACCACGTGAAACTTCCTTCTCTAGGTTCTTGAGGGATATCTGGTTCATCCCTCTTTAGAGTTGCTATGTACTAACTGTCCTTTTTTAGCTATTATCTCAATAAAATATATTCTTATTAAAATCAAATGGTGCCTAACATATTTTGAAGACTCAATATGCTAGTCACTGTGTTAATCATTATAGGATCCCTAACATATCCCTATTATTCAACAGTTGTTGAAAGTGAGAAAGATAAGGAAATTTTCCCATGGCTAATATTAGCTAGTTAGTGTCAAAAGTAGGATTCAAATCCAGATCTATTGTAATTCTAAAGCTTGTCTTTTACATCTTGACAACATGTTGCCACTATTTAACCAACCTGCATTATTGTGTTAGTTCATTATTTGTTTAACAAACATTGAGTACCTACAGGAAGGTGTTCAAATATAAAAATATATAGAACAGAGTGTCTGGCCTCTTGGGCCTTTCCACATGGTTATTAACTAATTAATTAGTTAACTGTTAAATGAGTAGGGAGGACAACACAATGCAGTTATTCTTGTGAAACCTAAGGATAAAGTTCCCAAATGAGAATGATATTGGAATTGATTCTTGAAGAATGAATAGATTTGGGGATATGAAAAAGCATGTTGACTTTGAAGAAGAACGTCAAGACCAGAGAGGAAAGTGGCAAAGCTTGAGGGGTAGACAAAATCATATCTTGTTTAGCATTCTAATATGAATAAATTTTATTCTAAATGTAAATATAGTATAAATATGTGAGTATTATGAGGCAGATAATTTTCATAAGGTGTAACTTTTAAAAAGATTATTATAGATAAAGTATGGCAGAGAATAGTAAGCCTCCTTGAAGACTAGTTGAATTCTGGATCCCAATTTTACTAATCCTCTTTTCTTCTAGAGAAGGAATACCAGTTCTTTTTGGAATAATTACAATTTAAAAACTCTGGTGTTTGTTTTTCCTTTGATCACATTTCTTCTTTTAGAGTTTGGTAGGAAGTTTAAAGAAATTGAAGAAGCAACAAGCTTCTGAATGAAAAAGCATCAGTAGAATATTCACAAGTGAATTCTAAGTACTGGGATTGTAATCAGAAATTTGAATTTGGCCTCCACTAATTAGGAGTTCTTTATTCTTTCTAAAAATGGGAATATTTTTCTCTACCTATCTCAGGAATAATTTGACCTTCAAATAATAATATATGCAAAAGTGTTTTGTGGATTATAGAAACGTCATAGAAGGTGTGAGCTAGAGCATATAGTGTGTAGATGTTTGAGATGGCCTTATCTTTGTTTGCCTCTGTTGGATAACTTTATAGTTTTACTATGGTATACCGTGTAGTGCTTGTCACCTGAACACTAATCAGAATGAATCTACTGTTGTGAGTGTCATGAACTAGAAAATATCTCTTTTAGTAATGGCGGGAACATTTACTGAAATAAGAAAGAACTCATAAAGTAGAGTTTGGCAAAAGAAGTTCTGACACCTTTTTACCCCCATGCATATAGCTTAAGTCTCAATAGTCAGACAAGAGCCTCCAGTTGATACTGGGGCCTCAGTTTGATACAAATGATTTTCCAATATAAAGCTTTGCCTTCAGAATTCTCTTCCTTTTTGAATGTGGCAGAGCAAACTACAGCCCCATGAATTTAAAATGGACAAGGGAATTACTATAGCATTTCAATTTATTTGAAGCTATTAATTTCATCCTCTGTGTTAATGAGTAAATTGTGCTCCTCCGAACTCATCTATTAATGCCCTAACCCCTGTGTTGCCTATATTTGGAGAAAGCATCTTTAAAACGATGATGAAGGTTAAATTAGGTCATAGGGGTGGGACCCTAATCTGGTAAGACCAGTGTCCTTATAATAAGAGACAGAGACACCAGAGGTACAGAGGGGCCTCTCCCTCTCCCACCCCTGACACCCCCTCCCGACCCACCCTCCTCCCTTCTCTCCATGTGCTTAGACAAAAGACCATGTGAGGACACAGCATGAAGCTGGCTGTTTTTGTACCCAGAAATTCATCTCCCATTCTTCCCACACAAAGAAACTATTTTCTCCCCAGTTGCCATACCAATCTACTTGTAGTTACTTCAAAGGAATAACACTCTTCTTTGCTTTAATCTGCTATTTCCAGAATACCCTTACTAACATATTTATTCAGCCAAATACAAGTCATCTTTAAGCCTTAGCTCATATATCTGTGCCTTCAGGAAACTTCTCTTCATCTGTCTCTGAATTGACTCTCCACAGTGCTTCCAATATACTTAAAGTATACCTCTATCAGAGACTGATTATGTTTTGCTGTAAATTAGAATTGTCTTCTTGTCTCTGTGACTATAGGGTAAGCTCTCTAAGGATTCACATCTCAGCATTCAGTACTCTTCTAATCTTTGAGTAGGTGCTCAGTAAATGATTTTTTGATCCACTTAGCGGGTTACAAGAAAGAAATGTAAGGAATTAAAGTAAAAAGGAAATTAAGGAAAAACCCATGAAAGGGAAAAAGAGGCAGATAAGCACAGGTAGAATAGCTTAAGCTCAAAAGCACTAATTGTTGAAAATTAGAAGAAACAATGGAAATTTGAATGTATAAATGTGGTAAAGCACCATGCAGAAAATAAGTAATCTGATGTAAAACTTTATATGGATGAAAAATATACAAAAGTGTGTACCACCTGGCACATAATAGACTGAATGTGTATTGCCTTAAAAACAAATGGATGAATGAATATTCATCAGGTAACTGGAGGAAAACTGAAGGAATGAACAGTAAAGAGGAAGATAGAAAATAATGAGGATACATTGAGGAGTGAATGGGTAGAGCAATAATGATAAAATCTTGCTGATACTTCATTTGATGAATTTCCAAATGATGGCACCTGATGTTCGGTTTCATAGACATTATAAGACTGGCATCCAGCTCCTCTGAGTAATTACCTGCTTTGCTCATCTTTAATAATAATGGTGACCCACAGTTGAAGGATTTCTATTTGTAAAGGGCTTTCATATCATAACCTCATTTAATGATATAATATTATGTGAAACATTCAAGGTAGTCATTTCTCCCATTTTATAAATGAGGAAACAGAGGATAGACTAAATCACTTGTGCATGGTACTTTCCGGTTCATGTCGAAGCCAGAGTAGATCCTTAGATTATGGCAGCTAGCCAGTTATTTTGCAGATAAAGAACGTCAGGTTAAAGAGGTGATAGCCAGGTCTACCCATCTCATATCTTCCAATCAAGTGCATTTCAAATTAATCCAAATTGTTTTTATCTTTGTCTATATCATATGCTTTTAAAATGTCAGCCTGTTTAATTTATCTTTGTGCTGCATTTTTAAATTGATAATATACCTGTATTAAAATACTGCACCTCATAACTTGTCTCAAAGCAGTTTTATCTGCAGAAATCCTGACTGATATGGTTTTGTGAAGACTGCCCATCAGAGAAAGTGAGGAGATCCTTTTATTTTTTGATTCTTTAGCTGAACCAAGACAATGGCAAAGAATTTGCATATAAAATATGTAATTTGTCATTCTTACTAACGTAAGCTCAATTTTGAGGCCCTTCTCTGTTGCTGGCAGTATCTGCCTTATTAAGGAGGAGGTACAAAGGATGAAATCAACATGCTTATCTGGTTTTATACATATTCACACCCCACCAATCACAACTTCATCCCACCACACACCAAAATCTATGACGAGAATTCCTTCTGCTCATTAACTATCACAATTTTCTTTTTAAGAAGTCCCTTGCTGACTATTCAAATTACCCAGAACATTCCTACATCTGACAGAAAAGATAAATCCACATCTACCACCTGTTTTACTAAAAGACTTATTTTAGGAGTATCACATTCAGAAAATATCTACAAACAATGAAAACAATGCACTTCAAGTTTGAGGGGAAATGTAGATTTCATTGAAAATGGAAAAACAAGAAAAAATATTTAAAGGGCTTTTGTGAAGTTTAATGAGCTAATGTTTATAAAACATGACAAAAATCTGTTTTGCAAAGTACATAGCAAGCAAAAGATTTTAATAATATCACATATTCTCATATTACACAGATTTAAAATTATAGGTTTAAGTTTGTGCAGTGAAAATTTCCTGCTCAATTTGAAGAGTTCTCAATTATTACTCTCCCAATTAGGGTCAACCTTCAAGGCTCCTAGCTCAAATCAGACAGCGTGCTGTTAGAGCGGTAAAGGATGAAGTGGAAGTTTCTGCTTCCACTTTGCTTGCTTTTGTCTTAGACTCAATAATCTTAAATATTTTAAAGGAAACAAATCATTTTAATGTGTTGCCACCTTCTTGTAGCATTAAAGCAAGAATATTTGCAAATGTTAACATTATGACCCCTTGTGAAAATGAAGTATATTTATTAAACTTGACTTGTTTGGTTTCCACAAATAAATTTCTGTTTGTACAGTATGAAGATGATACTGCATCACAGAAATGTATCACATCGCCTAAGTTTGTAAGTAGAATCACCGTGAAGTTTCAACCAGGATTTCACTCATCAAAGCCTTGCCACAGCGAGATGCAGAATTAAAAAGATTCCTAAGTAAAATATAGTTTCGCTCAAATAATCCAAGAGAAAATTGTGGAGAGTAGGTAAAGAGAAGAAAGGAGGAAAGAGAAAGGGGAGAGAGGGATAGAGAAAGAATGTAACATTTACTGCCTACTTGAAATTCATCCTCATAGATAAGGCAATTTGTGATGTGGTAAAGACCATGCTTGAATCTAGCTTTATCCCTTCAGTCAAGGAACCATCTTTTCTGTCTCCATATGTTCCTGGTGGGACTGTCAATTATGATGCTCTACCCATTCCTAGAGATATGTGTAAGACTCTTTAGCCAGCAGTCTGTATCCTCAGGATATAGTGATGAACACAGAAGCATACATGTGATCGAGGCTAATCAGAGTCTTTCTAAAAAAAAAAAAATGAGAGAGGATCTCAACTCCCTTTAAACTACAAGATATTATAATACAAATTGGAGGCCAGCATCCTTTTTTTTTTTTTTGTCTACATTGAAAGAGTCTGCCTGAGATTTAAGCCCACAAACAAATCAAGTAATATCGTTCAAGTCCCTGGTTGTAATTCTTCTCGGATTTCTCAGTTCCAAGAGTCAGTATCTTATCTTCTCTATTCTTTTTTATTTCTTTTTTAATTAGGTTAATTTTGGTTGAGTATCTTATAACCCCAAATATTTGATCAATACTTCCTTTATGTGAATTTTTCTCAATCCCTCAAAAATCTAATTTTACAGATGAGGGGCTTAGAGAGGTTAACTAAATTATCCAAGTTTACATCTAGAAAATATCACTGCTAGATTCAAATCCACATAATCTGTTTGGGGTTTCCTTGAACATAATGCCAATGCATTAAAAGCTGGACCTTGGGCCTGGCATACATAAGGATCACACTCTTTCTCCTTTTTTCCCTTGTTTTAAAATTTTCATTTTCTTTTATTCTATTATTTATTTTAATTAACATTTTTATTTTTTTTCATTCTAATATATCTTTCATATAAGTTCATATGGTTCAGTTTGTCCTGTCAGTAGGAAAAACTCACCTTCAGCAAATATGAGAACTATGTTGCACATATAATTTGATACTTTAGAATTATTTGCACCAATGAAGGAAAAAATAAAACAATGACTTAGGATTCTCAATTTGATATATAAAAAATATCATGCAATTTTTATATACCAATCACATTTATGTAATTTTTTCTAAGATGTTTTGGGAAAGTGTTGAAGGAGAATTGCTAGGCAGCAAAAGATTTTCATGAGCTCATGTACCCCTTCCTTCTGTCATGAAATCCAGCTTATTCATTCTCTACCCATGAATGCTCTGTTCTAATGTCACAATTACTAAATCTTTGCATACATACATCAAAAACTTCCTTTTCCTAGCTTTCTCTCTTTTTCTTTTTCCTTGGTCCTACTGTTTCCAGTCACTGCTACCAAACTTATATGCAATTTCATCTTCTGCCTGCTTACTTGCCCTGCCATATGTGAAGAAATTTTACTAATTAGGGTCTTCTACTCTGCTCAACCATGGGTGTGAAAATATTATGACATGATCTGTAGCCTTAAAAAGCAATATGCTGGGAAGAAAGGCATGTTAGTAAGATTCTATAGAGATGTCATTAGTCTTATGATACAGTTATATAAAACTTACAAAGGGAGTTCAGATATAGGAGTAAATAACACAAGTAAGTCCCAGTGAGAATGTTAGATCTCAGTCATCAAGGACAGACAAGGGCTGTAGGAACATAGTTGGAGAGGGAGCAGTTGTATCAAACAGAAGCATGTCAGACAGATGAAACATGAGGCATGAAGGAACTTAGCTTGGGTCACAAAATCATTTTTGGAATGCTTACCCTGATTATAATAAACCCTTTATCAGCATCTCCATCCTTTGAAACATCTCATCTATATGTTTATAACTACACATTCCTGATTATGGTTCATTAGACCAGAGTGCTTTCTGATTCAAGTTGAATGCATAAGCATCCCTTACACCAGAATTTAGGATTTGGTTTAAAAGACAAAGGGGGATTATAAGAGAGATATCAAGCTATTGGATCTGTACTTTGTGAGGTTTGCTAATGCATCTGCTATGTGGAAGAAAGAAGCAATGAAAGCCATGATGCCATGAAGAGAATAATGGATCAAATTGGAACAGAGAGTCCAGACCCATTCATTCATACATCAAATTTTATTACAGAATATTATGTGGGAGGCATGTGAAGGTTCAGAGAGCAAAAAAATAAGAAAATAAAACTGCAGGCCCTGCTCTCCTGAAACTGACAACCTAATGCTAATAATAGACAATAACAAACAAGACATAGGCAGTGATTAAGGCTTCTGTGCAATAAATCAAGGGGATGTGGTACAGATTATCTTGGGGACTAACATGGGTTGGGGATTCAGAGACGGTCTCTAAAGAAAGTAACATTTAAACTAAGATCTTAGTAACAGGAAAAGCTAGTGTAGATATGGGGAGGAACTTTCCAAGCTGAGAGCACAAGAGGGAGTCAATTTAGTGATTTAGTGTGTTAATTTACAGAAAGAAGGTGAATGATTGCAGCTTAGCAAGTGAAGTCAAGCATAGTAAGAGGTGAGATGGAGAAGAAACAAGGACCAGATGAAGCAGGAGGAGATTTATGCCGAGTGAAGGATTTGGGATTTCATTTTAAATTCAATCACAAGCCATTAACGTATAGTAAGTAGACCAGTGATATTCTCTGATTTGTGTTGAGATATTTAACTTTAACTTGCACAGTGGATTTTTACAAGAAAAGAGGGAAGCAAGGGAACCAGGTCACAGATAACATGAAATAGCTCAAGTTGGAGAAGGATGAAAACTCTTACCACCAGGCTGGTAATTATAGATGTAAGGAGTAGGATATTTGGAGGTAGAGAAAAGGATTGCTAATAGATTAGAGATAGAAGATGAAGTAAAAAGGGAATCAAGAATGATTCCTCTGGGGAATATAATCAATAATGTTGTAAATATTTCTTAGGGTGCCAGATGGACTCATGTCCTGTTGGGGAGACCACTTCATAGTTGGTGTAGAGGCCTGTCCACCACACGGTATTTCTGAAGCTGATGTTGAATGATATTGTGTGTCAACTATAATTATATATACATATAGTCATGGGACGTGGAGTAGAGAGTGGGAATGGAATCAATGGAATTGTAATAGATAAGCATGATATCTGGGGTGGGAGGGCAGTACATGGGGGGAAGGGGGTTGTTACTTTGTGAGGGTGAAAAGGGTAACTATTGCATTGTTCTGTACACCTGAAACTAACAATAAAAATAAATTTAAAAAAAAAGAATGATCCCTGGGTTTCTTGGCTTAAGCAATTAAGTAGATGAAGATGCAGTTTTCTGAGACAGGTACGACTGTGAGAAAAACAAGTTTAGGGTTGAGTGGAATGAATTAAGAGTTCTATTTTGACTATTCTGAACTTAAGATGCCTCTTAGATATCCAGGTACATATGTTAAGTGGGCAGTTAGGTATTTCAGTCTGCAGTCCAAGGAAGCAGTCTGGGCTGAAGATATAAATTTGGTAATAATCATCATGCAGATAATATTTAAAGTCCTAAGCTAGAGGATACTACCTAGACAAAAAGCATAGATGAAAAAGCTCCAGCCAGTTATAGATCAGGACAAGGAGAAAAGTCAGGAGAAAAAAAAACAACTGAGAAAGAGTGCCAGTGTGGTAGAAGGAAAATGCTGGAGTGCGATATTTCAGAAGCCAAGAGAAGAAATAGTATTACACAGGAGGGAGTATTTAACTATACTGAATAGTTTAGGAAGTTGAGTAAGATGAGGACACAAGTATAATTACTGGGTCTGGAGTGTAGAAGACTTTGGTACATTGACAGTATCAGCGTCAGAATAGTTACAGAGATAGAAACCCTACTGAAGGAAGTTAAGGAGAGAACAGGAAATGATTTAGTGGAGAAATAAATTGGCTCAACTCTTTCAAGGTTCTATTGCTAAGGAGACCGGAAATAGGCTGGAGGAGCTGAAGGAGTAGATTCCTAGAGTGTGACTGTGCACTGATGAGCATGAACCAGCTGATGATGCAGGAGCCAGAACAAACAGTTACTGCGGTGAGGTTCTCGAGTCGGAGTTAGAGGATGAGGCCAGGGAATGAGTGAAGGAGGGACATTTCATTGAGAGGGGGCACACCATCTATTACAGCAACAGAAGTACAGGGTGCTGGTTTCAATGCTAGAAAAGTGGTAAATTTAGGGATATAAAAGTGTGGGAGTTCTTTCTAATGCAATTTTCTCCTTGAGGGCATTAGCTAAGAGTAAGAAAGGAAAGAAGTTTGAAATACTTGTTCTAGAGAATAGATAAGAAAATATTCTAGAACAGTATGTAGGATTCCTGACCTAAGGTAAGTCCTCACTTGAGATTTGTGATCATGAATATAAGGTGAGACCAGTTGGTTCCATTGTGGTTTTTTCCAGCAACATTAATTTGCTCAAGCATTGATAGGGGAAGAGCTGAGATTTACCAGAGTCAGAGCAGGAATTGAAGAAAGGAGAGAGATGTGTGATAGTTTAGTATTTTTTTCAAGAAACTGATTTTAATTATTGGCCATACAATCTAAGCTGTATAACCATAGCAATGAGAATTAGAAGATTACAGTTGATACAGAAAAAAAAAGCAATAAAGTTAAGAATTAAAAGTCTCAACAAGGGCAAAGAACTACTGGAGTAGAACTAGAATAAGTAAGCTAAATGGGTTGGAGGCCGTGGTTAGAGCCTGAAGATTAAAATAGAAATTCTAAAAGTGTTTGAGTTTTTGATGGTTATAAATGTCAAAGATAAGGCCATGGATGTTGGTAAGTGAGGTGAGGTGAAAGAAAGGAAAAAACAAACAAACAAACAAACAAAAAATGTGAGGCTGAAGAATTAAGAAGCCAAGATATTAGATAAATCATGTTAGCAGCCATTGAGTCACAAGAACTGTCCCAGAGCAAATGTGGTGAAGAAAGGGACAACTACTAAAGCCATCATGAATGAAAGGGGAGTGAGTGGCCTGGAGGTTGGCAAATGAAGCTCAGGAGGAGGGGTGGCAGTTAAAGTCTGTTGGCATAAACTTCAAAGAATCCAGTGTATTTGAATGAGAAGGGTAGAGAGAGTGCAGAAGCAGCACTGGGGAACAAGAGAGATACACACTTTCCCTCTTCTGAGCCCAGAGGTATAGGGATGGAAGACAAACACAGAGAAGCTCTCCACTCCAGAGCTTTGCAAGCAGCAGCAGGAGGTGGCAAGATTTCATTCTGGACAAGAAAGGAGGAGGAATATTCAGAAAAGAAGGTACTGAGAAGGGAAATAGGGGATCTTCTGCACGTTCCAAAGGGCACAGTGGAAGAGATTCAGTGGGCAGAGATTGGTGAGAGATGAGTCGCATGACCCTCTGCAGCATTAGATTGCAATCCACTTAAGGAAGGTATATATATATATATATATATATATATATATATATATATATATATATATATATATATATATATATATNTATTATGACTCCTGCAATTACAAGAGGTACTCAAAGTGGTTACCATCAGCATCCAGACACTTCTGATTACAGCGAACTACTGCTTGAGCAATGTTGACCAAAGTGTCCACTTGTATACATGTATATATATATATATATATGACCCAGCCCACATACATAGCACACATATGTAGCTGAAAGCAGTTTCACAAAACAATTCTTCCTTACTTAGTATGCATGATGTACTCTGACCAGTAGTAATCATTGATGTACAAAGAAAATGCTATTTATATCACTTTTATCAGTGATGAAACACTTGTAAACTACTCAAAGTTTGAAAAAATGTGATTGACTCCTGCTTTTTCTTCAGGCATCAGAGGTTTCCTTGTTCTTTTCTGAAGTGGCCTATTCAGTTAGTCTCTATCTCCTTTCCTTTCTAATTTGCTGTGTTATGTTTATAACCTGTAATTAGCCTGGTTATCTGTCTAGTTATCATTGCCCACCTACTCTCTAACATGTAAACTTTATGGGGGCAGGAGCCCATCTGTCTTGTTTGTCTCTGTCTTTTCACCACTAGCACAGTACCTAGTGCATAACACACTCTAAATAATGAGTGGATGACTTGAGGATATCACTTTTTGATGTTCCAGGCTAGAAAATATCTAAGTTGTCTCAAGAGCTAGGTTTTAGACTTCAACTATGCTCACTAAATAAATAACCTCTACAAGGAACCTAAGAAGTTTTTTCTTTATCCTTTTGTTTAATGTACATGTCAAACATTAAAAAAAACAACAACAAAGTCCTGCTAGGTATTCTCCATTTGTCTCTCCAGATTCACTCTCTTCCCCTTTCCACCCTGCTCTGTGACCCTTTGTTGATTGCCTAGTCCTCGGGCTCCCAATGGGTTTGGCCAATAGAGGCGCCAACAGGAAATCCAGAGAAGGCGAGAGGCCTGCCTCTAGTGAACACGGGTTGCGCTGGCTGTGCTTCCTCAGGGCTCTGACTGCTCCTTCCATCTGCTCCTTGAGGCCTGGGGGTGTTAACAGTCATCTCTCCCCATCCCCTGCCACAGTCCCGTTTCATTCTCTGAACTCTACCCACATCTTTCTACATAGTTTCTTCATTAAACTTTCCCCAATCACCTCATTTAAGTGCACCATGTTTCCTGCCTAGACCCTTATTAAAACAAACATATATATATATATATATATATATATATATATACATATATACATATATGTATATGTATATATGTATATTTGTAGCCAAAAAGTGTATACACACTTTAAGAAAGAAAAAAAGTATTAAAATTGTAATACTCGATATATTCAAAAACAAAAAAATGAATACAAGTCACGTTTGACTTCTGCAATTACAAGTGGTGCTCAAAGTGGTTCCCATCAGCGTCCAGACAACTTCTGATTACAGCGAACTACTGCTTGAGCAATGTTGACCAAAGTGTCCACTTGTATACATTTTTTTGGTACGCCCGATATGTATGTATATATATATGTATATATGTGTGTGTGTTTACACACACACACACACACACGCACACACACACACACAGACTAACAATTAAGTTTATGAACTCATACTAGAAAAAATACTGCATACCTCATTGCTGAATATCAGTACAGTCACCTTTGAAGTACTTGCCTTGGGAAGCTATGCACTGATGCCTACTAGTCCACCCTTCAAAGAAATTTTGGAGTTCTTTTTATGGAATGGCCAGAGCTGTCGTCGTATTACCCTTGATGTCCTGAATGTCATCAAAATGGCTTACTTTCAATATTTCCTTTATCTTCAGGTAAAGAAAGAAGTCATCGGGGGCCAGATAAGGTGAGTAGGGAGGCTGTTCCAATACAGTTATTTGTTTACTGGCTAAAAACTCCCTCACAGACAGTGCTGTGCAAGCTGGTGCATTGTCATGATGCAAGAGACCTGAATTGGTGAAAACTTCAGGTCTTTTTGGTCTAACTTTTTCACGCAGCCTTTTCAGCACTTCCAAATAGTAAACTTGGTTAACTGTTTGTCCAGTTGGTACAAATTCATAATGAACAATCCCTCTGACATAAAAAAAAAAAGATTAGCAACATTGTTGCATCAAGTTTGTGAACTTAGTTGTCAGACCATCGCATGCGCGCGCGCGAGCGTGTGTGTGTGTGTGTGTGTGTGTGTGTGTAATTTATATTTATAGCATGATGTATTAAAAGTATGAGAAGCACTTTCTAGAGTCAGTCTTGTTCAATTTCTCCACATAACAAATCTCGATTTTTCCCCTATTTTTATCCCTACATGGTTACATGGTACACTGCTTTCTGCAACCTCCAATTTTGGAGCCTTTCCAGGGTTATGTGGTGTTAATCAATTTGCTTTTCATTGGCATTTATATCAATTTTCTCCTCTCTGGCAACAATGCCACCCTCTTTTAAATTCTAAAAATGTGTTGACATCTTTATATCACCATTTCACCACACCATTCTCTCAGTACTGTACGTTTTTACATTTTTATTACTTTATCCTAACTTCAGTGAAGTCTTTTATGGGAAAGAAAAAGAGATAAAAGTATATATTCATTATGTGATGCTTGACTGGGTGCCCAAGTTTTATTTTTAAGTATCTATACTTTACATACAAAAAACATCATAGCACTTGAGATCATTGTTAGGAATCATATAGTTTGTTTGGCATCTCAGACCCTTCTCTTGTTAGATGATTCTAAGAAAGTTGCTTTATATGTCTAAATCTGTCTCCTCATGTGTAAATATTAGTTCTCATTTCTTAATGATGTCATGATAATTTAATAGTATAATGTATATAACATACTTAGCGCAGTGCTTGGTAGATTAATAGGTGCTTAATAAGTGTAGGCATGCTAGTGACTTTGCACAACTTCATACTGTATCTTATGCCACATTAATTGCTATTTACTTTGTTATTTCAGTTACTTTACATTAAAACATTTAGTCACCTGATTAATGCAACTGACAATTTAAAATACAAACCTAACTTCATGATCAGGATCATAAGTAGTATATAGAATTAGTTTTTGTTAAGCAAAATGCTTCTTTCTTTCCACCTATAAGTTTGAAAGCCACAAAGAAAAAATGTGGAAAGATAATATAAGAGTATATGAAAAATAATATGAGCAAACGATTTGAGAGCAAGCATGAGAGAGTATATCAAATAAACTATCAGTGGTTTTCAAATTTTAATATGTAATTATTCAACTTGCAGTATGCTTATAAAAATAATATGTTTTTCTGGAATCAACTCCAGTAGATTATGATTCAGTCCATAGATCTGTTCTGGGGCAGAGGAATGCACATATTTAATTAGCACCCAATTTGGGCAGCATGTGGTTAGTAGACTATATTTTGAGACACACCAAGCTTTCAAGGGCAAGGCATGAAAATTGAGCACAAAATTCTGCTGATTTTTTATTCTATGAAGATGTAGAGCATGTGCTCCCAGTTGTGAACAAGAAAACAGAGCCCCATCATATAAATACTGAAAAATAAAGATATATAAAACAAACACATAGCAGCCCAAAATAAACTGGACACGACTGTTTATAACAACTCTCAAAAATAACATCACAACCTCATAAAATCATTTGGCAAATCTGAATCATTAAAAAGAAACAAGAGATAAGTAAAAAGCAAACAATTTCAGCTTTCAGTTTGTGCCAGGAACTGATCTACAAACGTACATGAATTAATCTTCACAACAACTCTGAATGGTAGGTGCTTTTCATAGTTGAAAGATGAGAAAACTGCAGCATAGTAGTTATATAATTAGCTTGTTGACACGTAACTTGCAAGTGGCAAATGCAGGCAATCTATCTACAAAAACATGGTCTGAATTCTTAGAAGTAGATTTCTGAAAGGTATAAGATACATTGACTCTGATTTTAGTATTTAATTTTGGTCATTATATGGTTTCATGTATTTAACTAAAACTAAGGCTTAATTTTCCTTTAAGTTTCTTGTTTTCAGGTTTTTTTCTTACTTTTCAAATTAGCATACTGGAGTTAGTGAAGAATACCAAAAAACAAGTTAAACACAGATTAGCAGGGGAGATGAGTAATGTTTGGCTGCTTACATAAATAGTACAGCATATCAAACCCATGATATCCTAAGTACTTAATTTTAAGATGGATGAGCTGCTCTGTTCTGACAAATTAGTCTTCCAATTCACTACTTCATGGTAGGAAAGAACACCATCAGAATCTGTATTGTTAAGCTATATAATGCTAAACAGCCAGTTTACTGTGTTCTGTTTAGCTCTTTACTTTTAAGTAGGAGAAAAAATAATTCTTATTTTCTGAAGATGTTTTTCTCTACTATGGTATACCAAAATAGTCACCAAAGCCATGATATTTGCAATGGTCATTTTTGTTTTTGATCAAATATGATTGCTATCTGAGTGCTTGCAGAATGTGTAGATAACACGAAAATTCTTTTTTTCTTTTTCCACTACCCAACTTTTCCAAAGATTGATGTTGCTTTTTAATTCAACAAATCAACTCATTTTGGTCTTGGTTTCATTTCCTCATATGGTACCAATGACTTGACTGCTTTTCTATCTCACTCAAACTGCCTTGATATTGTTAACTTCTCACTTACTACTCTTAATGCTAAATATGAATAATTTCCCTGTATCTCTCAAAGTCAATCACTGTATTTTATACATGACTCTATACTTGGTTCTTTGTTCCTGCCCCTAGATCTAATTGCTCAAGTTCGTGTATGTTCATCATTTCAATTGCCATTTAAGTACCAATGGCTACAAAATGATGCCTACCTATATATAATAATTTTTCATTGTGTTACACTTTTGCATCCTAAACAATTGGCGGGACACACAGTTGCCTTTTTATACACTCATTTAGCTTTTTGTTTCCTTTTTTTATTATTAATTTCAGGTGTACAAAACAATGTAATAGACATTTACACCCCGCACAAAGTGATAATGCTTCTCCCCCAATCTACTACCCCTGACATCATATATAGGTGTTACAATTCCGTTGATTCTGTTCCCTATGCTGTACGTCACATCCCATGAAATTATATATATATATATATATATATATATATATACATATATATATATTTATTTATTTATAATTGACATTCAATATTATTCAGCTTCAGCTTCAAGTGTACAGCACAGTGGTCAGGTATCTACAAAGTCCATGAAGTGGTCTCCCAAACAAGACAAGTGCCCATCTGACATCCTACAAAATCTTTACAATATTAATGCTTATATTCCACAAACTGTCTTTCATACTCCTTTGGCAATATGTGGCTACTAATTTGTATTTTCTAATCCCTTTACCTTCTTCCCCATCCCCAACTCTTACCCATCTAGCAACCATCAGTTTTTTTCTCCGGATCTCTGATACTATTTCTGTTTACTTTGCTCATTTGCAAGGTCTGACAATTAAGTTTGCGAACTTGCCACCATGCGCTTACATTGGCAGCACTGTACAAAAAGCTCAGTAAGGCTTCATAAGCTTGGTATATCAGTGTCTCACAGCTGTGTTCATGTCGACACGTGGCAGTGTCTTGCTGAGTGGCGTTTATTATTGCGTGTTTTTGTGTGCCATCGGGAGAATGTCTGAGCTTGAATTAGAGCAACAAACAAACATTAAATTTCTTGTTAAAGTTGGCAAGAGTGGAAGTGAAATCAGGGAAATGTCATCCAACTTTATGGGGATAAGGCCGTGAAGAAAACAGCAGTGTACAAATGGATTAAAAGTTTTTTTGAGGGGAGAGAATGCATCATTAATGAAGAGAGATCAGGGCAACCAAGTAAAGAGCAGAATTGATGAAAATATTGCAAAAATTTATTGAATTGTGTGTCAAAATCATTGGCTGATTATGAGAAGCATAATAGACCAAGTAAACATTAGTAGAGAAGCAGTTAGGAAAATGTTAACTGAAAATCTTGGTATGAGAAAGGTGTGTGCAAAAATGGTCCTGAAAGAGCTCACCGATGAACAAAAGCAAAGGAGAATCAAAGTTTGCCAAGACTTTTTGGAGAGGCAAGACGATATTTTGTGCCATGTTATCGCTGGTGATGAAACATGGATGTATGAATACGACCCTGAAACAAAGCATCAAAGTGCACAATGGAAGTCAGCCAAAACATTTCCATCAGTCCAAATCAAGAGTCAAAATGATGTTGCTAACCTTTTTTTGATATCAGAGGGATTATTCATTATGCATTTGTACCGACTGGATAAACAGTTAACCAAGTTTACTATTGGGAAGTGCTGAAAAGGCTGCATGAAAAAGTTAGACTACCTGAACTTTTTGCCAACAATTCCTGGCTCTTGCATCATGACAATGCACCAGCTCACATGACACTGTCTGTGGGGGAGGTTTTAGCCAGTAAACAAATAACTGTATTGGAACACCCTCCCTACTCACCTGACCTGGCCCCCAATGACTTCTTTCTTTATCTGAAGATAAAGGAAAATTGAAATGAAGACATTTTGATGACATTTCACTTTTTCTAGAATGAGTTTGTGAACTTAATTCTCAGACCTTGTGTTCTGTTTTGTAGCTTAGTTTTTATAGGCTCATTTAGGAAGTCAGCCTGTAGGGACAAGAAGGACCACTAAAATGCCTTCCAGTCATACATCCTCTTGAAGTTTACCTTCTATGCCATGCTATTTGCTGATCATTTCAACTCATATAGTTCTCCTTATCCTTAGATCTCCTATAGTGTTTCATTTCTAGCCATTGAGCGCTTGCTTTCTGTTTGAAATCTGATCATTTTCCTTACCCAATTATACTGTAAATACATGGGGAGCAGAGATTATATCCTCTACCATTATATCCCCTCGAGTGCTCTTCACTGGGCACTGGGTAGGTACTCATTAAATACTCATTGAAAGCTTTTAAATCATATTGGTGGGATTTCCCCCACACTTTGAATTCAATTCAAACATCACTTAATACATATTTTTTCTTAGTAAAAGAATTACAAACTAAGACTTTTTAATCTGGTTACTGGCCTTTAATTATGCTAACTGCCACTATTAAGTTGCATTGCTGATCCAAAGAAAATACTGACTGTTGGTTATTTTCTGACTCGTGATTGATGAAATGTTATTGAGTAACATTAGGTCATATTCTTTGTCAGAATGTGACTTGGTATTTGGCAGCTACACCATCAATTAACAATACTGCTGATAACCTCTATTTTATATAGCAAGTAATTTGCTTTTCCATATGAGCTGGGAGAAGGAGAGAAGGAAATGATAGTTGTTTATTGCCATGAGTCATCTGTAGTAAGAATAATAGATTTTTTAAAATATTCTTTAAAACATTTTTTAAAATCTCTTACAATCTTTATGTAGTTAAGTACATATGTAGGCACATACATGGCCATCTTGTTGGGATTTCTGATATACCATTAAGTGTTAATTTACTTTTTTTTTTTTAAGCTGAGCCATCCTGCCACCTGTTGGCAGCTCAGCGGCTGTTCAGCTCGGGCCGGGAAT
Source organism: Hipposideros armiger (assembly GCF_001890085.2). Lineage (NCBI taxonomy): Eukaryota > Metazoa > Chordata > Mammalia > Chiroptera > Hipposideridae > Hipposideros > Hipposideros armiger. Next base: position 1,895,566 of record NW_017731668.1, on the reverse strand, counting down.
CGAACCGCTATTGCTCAGAGCTCAAACTCTTGAGCAAGCTGTTAGCCAACTGAGCCACTCAGCTGGCCATTAAGTATTAATTTGCTTTTATTGCCCACTTTTAATCTAGATTTTTGATGCTTCGTTTCTTACCTAAATGTTTGGATCAGAGTCAAATAATCCATATCTCCCTACCAAGCTCCTAGAAGCATTCACATTGCCAATCCCAATAGTTGTCAATTTAGCTTATTTCCCCCCTTTTTCTGAAATGCATTCTGTGGAAGTAAACTCTCACTTCAGTGCTTTTACTCCGCATTCTAAAACATGAGGAAAAATATTTAATGTCTAATATGTGTCAAGAAGTGTGGTGGGTATTTCTCATAAATTTATAAATGAGACAAAATAAGCCCTGACAAATTTAGACCAAAATAATACATAGTTCATCAGGTACCAATCAGGTTTTTAATCTTCAATTATTTTTGCTCCCAAGTCTAATTTCCAACTATTGCTCTACCACTGACACAAATACAATCTTCCTTATATACAATTCTGGAATAATAATTGATATTGATATTGTAGGTCACACATTAAATAACACCTTTTATGAATATGCACTAGTACAAGGCCATATTCTGAAATGTTAATTGACTAATATTACATTGGTGTAGAGGTAACTTAAAAAGTAAGAGGGAAAACTACTGTTTAGTGTTCTAAGTAACATAATTTACATGCAATCACTAAGAAGAATCATCTAGTTCAGAATTAGATTATCAAAATCATCTGCATTAGTGGCATAAGCTCAGGTTCCCTTTTCCCCTAAAAATAAGAATTTTAGATATTTTTCACTTATCCAACCTCTCTTTTATATTTACCAAGACTATCAGTTGGTGTGGGAAAATATAAATTTAATACAGATTTCTAAAATATTAAAAGAATGCATCCTAAGATCTACAAACAACAAACATATGCATAGAAGTAGGCAGAAAAACCAAAGAGCTTTTTTTGATGAAAGCTGAAGCACTTTGGGTAAGTAGCAAACTCCGATAGTTTTGTCTAAGGAGTCATTATTTTAAAAAAGTCTGATAATAACTGATAATAAAATAAAGGATTAATGGCTTAAAGTTGGATTTACAGGCTCTAAGATGCTGCTAAAAGTGTTTTAATGCTTTCTATATACAATTTAACATATTTTAAAGATAAAATTAGGGATTATTCTCATTAACCTTCACTTCTTAGTAGCTAATTAATAAATATTGACTAACCATTCTAAAACACACCCCTATTGGGCCGGCCGAGTGGCTCAGTTGGTTAAGAGCTCGCTCAAGAGTTTGAGCTCTGAGCAACAGCGGTTCGATGCCCGGCCCGAGCAGCCGCTGAGCTGCCAACAGGTAGCAGGATGGCTCAGCTAAAAAACAAACAAACAAACAAAAAAAAACACAAAAAAAAATAAAACACACCCCTATTGGTAGGCCCCTCCTGCCATACTTATAGATTCGTGTATTTTTATTGATAATCCAGGCATGCATCCAAAGCACTGTGAGGTATATTCAGGCATATATAAACTTACAGAATGTAAGTACAGTCTTTAAAGAGTAATGAATATAAAGTGCAATGGAAACAAAGACATTCCATGTAATTTGGAGAGGGGGAGTACTTTTTTTTCTGAATTATATCTGTGTTAAAATTCTAAATTAAAGTTGTTCTAAACAGTTAGCTGTGAGTGACAGTGAAAAAAATCACACCTAAGCTTAAGAATGATGTGGATACTTTTTCTGCATTTATTTCCAAGTGAGTCCTTTGTACAAGTATAGCTATCTCTTGCTTAATAATTTTTATTTATTTCTAAAAACTCTCCTGCTAAGTGAAAAAAATGTTAAATGAAAAAAACATTTCTATTAATTCTGATGGGTAAAATTATTAGCCATTCCATCCCATCCCATCCAAGATACCCAAGCAGTTTCTATAGGTAGGATAATGTATCAGTTAAATGAAAACAAGTTTATATAAGTTATAAAAAATTGAAAATAAATATATACATTTTGTCCATAAAAATAAAGGTTTATTGTATTTACCAAAAAAAAAAAGAAAGAAAATACTTGATAGTGGGTTAAGGTTGGTGGAATTAATGTAAGAAGGGTACAAAGGAGTCATTCTTTCGAAGATGGTGGAAATGAATGCAAGTGATTGACTTCTGGGCAGTTCTTCAATATGAGAGTCACATGTGCTTGATGATAACCATACGCTAAACATGAATGCCTTTTGAAACACATGGAAATAGCACGCAGTTAAACAGACTGAAAAGTTTAGAGGATGCTATCTCTTCATCTCTTTTACTGGTGTACATTTGCAAAGCAAAGCACTTTAGGTTCATCCAAATATGACATACAATCTAAATTTGTTCCAAATGACTATTTTTGACTGGAAACTTTGTTTCATGTTAAATGGTGAACATAACATATTATAACATATTTAGTGTGTGTTTGATTGAAAAAGAAAAAAATATATGCATAAAATAATTATCCAAAAAGCACTATAATTTTTCATGATTTTGCATGATTAGGCAAAAAAGTAAGAAACTGAACAGTCTTTATGTGAAATAAGTCCATATAATTATACTATAATAAGAGGAAACATACAACAATCAAGATGAGAGGTGATAGGGCTTCAGTCAGGCTGGCAACTACAGTAATGTTAGGAAATGGCCGATTGTGAACATATTTTTATGTTGTTCCTAGCAGGATTTGTGAAGAATTTGAAATGGAGCATGAGAGAGCAAAGTAGAAATAATAATAATAATAATAATAATAATAATAATAATAAATAATAATAATAATAACTATACCATTTTTGGCCTGAGCAACTGGGAGGATGAAATTGAAGATTGGAAGTAGAGCAGTTTTAGGTGAGGAAATGAACTCATTTTTGATATGAGTTTGAAATATCCATTAGATATCCAGCTGGAGATGTTGGAGACTTAGAGGGAGGTTTAGCCTGGGAATATAAATTTGGTCATCTGTAGCATGTAGATGGTGTTTAGGATTATGAGACCGAGGCCTGGGGCACTCTAGCAATGAAGTCAGAGAGAAGAGAAGAAACCAATAGAGGAGATTGAGAAGAAATTACTAGCATTGTAGAAAGAAAATTTGGTTAGTGCATGGTGCTGGGAACCAAGAAATGAAAAGAGAGAGAGGGGTGGAGGGAGAGAGAGAGAGAGGGAGAGAGAGAGAGAGAGAGAGAGAGAGAGAGAGAGAGAGCTAGTGTGTCAAATGCTGCTTATAAGTCAAGATAGATGATGAAAGAGAATTGATCTTTGGATTGATCAACATGCCAGTCACTGATAATCTATAAAGAATNTTACTAGCATTGTAGAAAGAAAATTTGGTTAGTGCATGGTGCTGGGAACCAAGAAATGAAAAGAGAGAGAGGGGTGGAGGGAGAGAGAGAGAGAGAGAGAGAGAGAGAGAGAGAGAGGGAGGGAGAGAGAGAGACCTACTGTGTCAAATGCTGCTTATAAGTCAAGATAGATGATGAAAGAGAATTGATCTTTGGATTGATCAACATGCCAGTCACTGATAATCTATAAAGAATAGTTTCTAGGGAGAAGAATAAAGTCTTATTAATTTACTTGTGGTAGGTTCAAATTTTTATTCTGGAGTATAAAGAGTTAGGCTAATTATTTAGGCTAATTATTTAAAATAGAATAAACAAGATCTTTATTTAAAATACCTGAGATATCAATTTTTACTACTTTAACACTAATATTCAAATATAAATCATTTTCACTATTTCAACTAATTATTGTGCATCTCCTGTATACCTTGTTCACTTTTTAACAAACAAAATTAAATGAAATACATCATACCTGATCCTTAAAAGCTTTATAACAGAATGAGATATTTCATGATGATAAACAGTATAGTATCAGACAGGGCTTGGTTCAAATTCTAACCTCAATACTCTTCAAGAGTTCATATTATATATTCCATAGATGAGTGTAAATACTATTAATTAATGTGACTGGATGGCAAATTTCCTCACCTGGTATAAGTGAGAAAAATGTATCTTAAAATATTTAGCACAACGTTGATATCTAGTAATTGAAAGATGTTGGGCTGGACGAGTGGTGCATTGGTTAAGAGCTGGCTTGGGACACCAGAGGGCCCTGGTTCACATCCCACATAAGAGAGCCAGTGACACTGCCCTCTACAGCTAAGATGCTGAACAATAGCTCAACCTGGAGCTGGGCTGCAGTGAGTCCAGTCGCTGGCGACGGCTAGGCTGCAGTCCCTGCTGCAATGGGTTGCCACGGGCTACCGTGTGTAGCCAGCAGCCAGCATGAGTGGCCAGCAGCTGCTGTGAGCGGCCGTCCAGAAGCCGGCGACTGATCTGCCTCACCTGGGAAGAGCACAATGATGGTGCCAACTTGGGCCAGTGAAGCAACGTCCTCCACAACTAGACTGAAGAACAAAAGGACAGCAACTTGTCTGTTCCCCTTCCCCCAATTCCCCAGCGCTGTTCCCATCCCCCAGTTCCCCAATAAAAATCTTAAAAAAAAAAAAAGATGTTAATATTATAACTTCTCTAAAGCTCTTTAATCTAACACCTTATTCCACAATAGGATAATTTTAAAACTAATAAAACTCCATTAACAACATAATTCAGATTTTTTCAAATTCACATTAACATGTTGAAAATTTAACCTAGTTATAAAAACATTTAAAAATGTTAGATCATGAATTTACTAAAATGGTTTACTTAGTTCTTTGTAATAATTAATTTTTTACAAATTTAAAGTTATTTGTATTTAACTTTACTTCAAAAGTTGTAAAAATTTATTTAGTAAAAAAAATAAAAACTCCTCTTTATAAGGCTAGCCTTCACATTATATAATTTCTTTAATTAGATCCAAACACATATTTCTCTACAATTTTCTTTATTCTACTATTCTATATCTAAGACACATTCAAAACTTCACTTTCTGCTGTGTGATATATTATGGACATTGGGTTGATTTTGTTTTAAGAAACCCTGTTGCCTCCTTCTTTAAAACACTTTTGCAATTTTTTAATGTGTGCTTTTTATTTTTCTAAGCTGTGTGGCTGACACAAATATAATAAAGTTAATTTGTTAAGTATCAGTGGATTATATAAAGATTTGAATATGGAAATAACCTTCTAATAGGAACAATGAGGTATGTGGTAATCCTGATATAATTATATAATGCTCTAGAACATTTTCCTTAAAAGGCCTATAGATAGTAAAAATTTTAGGCCTTGGAGGCCAGTCTCTGTTGCCATTGTAGTGTGAAATCAGCCATAGACAATACATAAACAAATGAGCTTTTTTCCAGTAAAATTATACGTATAAAATTGGTAGCAGGTCGGATTTGGCCTTAGGTCAATACTTGTCAACCCTTCTCTAGAGAACAAGATTTTCAGCTATGCTATGACATTCACATTAGATTGAACTATTTAGTGGCACATGCTTTTTTAACACGAATAGGTTTAGAACTGGAAGAACACAGAAGTTTATTCAACCTCATCCTCAAAGTGCATGCTGTAGGTTACCTCATAAGGGTGAAAGTATCTTATTAAAAGTTACTTTGAATTCTTCAGAAACTAAACTGACTTGGATGCGATTCAAGAAATTTTTGCCTACAAAGAATTCTGTAGAAAGCAATATAGAAATCTTCAATATGAACAAGATAAGTGTAAATTTAAATCCTTATAAATTATATCTTTTATTTTAAATGTTAATAAAAAAATACCTATGAGTTTTTTCAATTCAAGAGGTATATAAGGAGGAAAGGTGACATGCAGAATTTTGAAATTGCCAAGGTATAACTTATTTAGGGATGTTTGTGAGGTTGATTAAAAACATAATTTTAAAATGGAATTTTAAAAATGGATAAAATTAATGACTATCTATTCAAAAATAAATTATTTTACTAAAATTTAGGAATGAACAACTCCCTTTAAAAAGTAAAGATCATGAGATGACCCAAATCCTGCCTACATACCCTTGTTATTTGAAAGTAGATGGGGAACCAATTCTTTACTAAACCTTTACTTATAAATTTCCTTCCTTCACTCAACAAGTATTTGTAGAGCTTCTACCACATGCCAGATATTGTTTTAGGCATCAGAGTTACAACAGCAAACAAAACTAGTGAGAAATGCCTGTCTTCATGGAGGTTTTTATAGAGTGAGTTAAATTAGAAAATGTATGCCTTATGGGGGAAAAAAAGGGGTATTTTAAAAGTCAAGATTCTCATGGGCTAGGAAAAAACTTGTCCTTTATTTAATTCCTAACTGAAGTAGAATTTCTACAGAAAGAGTCTAAGAACGGTTGGTAGGAAAATTGTGGTAACTCGTTTCTGAATTAAGCCCAATGATCCAGCTTCTTGTTCTGGCTGAAATTTTCTATTCTATTGGGTTGACTTAATTTTTCCACATAACACTAGCATGAAAGGGTAACCTGGATGTTTCTGGTCTTTCATGCCTGAGGAAGAGTTTTCAAAAATATTTTGGTGAGGGGAAAAAAGGTTTTAATAGTCTAGTCATTTACATAAAATAGCCTTCATGAAAAAATAGGGTTCATGATACTATAAAGTGTAATCAAAAATATAGCTTTTTTGGTATAACATCAACTTTGAGAAAAAGTTTAAGAAACAAAAAGGCAATAATTCTTGGTGCCACACTTTTCAAAATTAAAGACAAGGAAAGCTAGTTTAAATGTAGGGGAAAAAAAGCATTAATCCTAAAATTAGTTAACCAAGAAACAGGGGGCTGTAGTTTCCAACAGACTCTGCCCAGCCAACCCTCTTCCTACTTTAATGAATCTTCTATATTAAGAAAAAAAATAGATTCAAAATCTAGCCTGTGACTTCGGACAATTCATTTTAAGATCTGAGACTAGGTTTTTTTTTAATCTATACAACAGTTATAATAATACCTGTCCTTCCTCATGTAATTGATGTGAGAGATCAAAGACATAATGAATGTGAATGTGTTTTGTAAACACTAAAGTCCTACTTAAATTAGAAGAATCATTGTTCTTAATCTATAAAATAATATTGTGATGAAAGCAGTTTTATTCATTTTAAGAGTCATATATTAAATCTATTTGTTCCTTAAGCTTTTTTCACTTGCTTATTTCTTATTTCTAATGTGATTCCTGTCTAGACAAAAGAAAAAAATGATCACAAAATGAGGTCAAATTAATGTTTGTCTCTCAGACATATTTATTGATATTTAATTCCCTTTTCTATTTTGCTTTTAAGAAGACATGCGGGACCATTTCCCCTGACTTTTAAGAAGATATTTTGAGCCTATGTCAAGATCCTTTATGATGCTTGGCTTAGCTTTAGGGTGAGCCAATTGCATTCTCATGGAATGATATTTAAGCTTCATTTCAAAATCCTAATTCCAAGAATTAAAGTAAACACTCTGGAAATCCTTCACTATGTTATTTTTTTCCACTCATTTTTCTTTCGTTGTGTTTATAGCTGACTTCCTCCTTATACTTCACACTTTGCTTTTCTATCCTGTTAATCATGTTAGACCAACACAAAGAGATTTTCTTTTATTCTTAATAATATAATTTTTCAAAATTAATTAATTAAACAGATTTCCTGTACTGTATGGGAATCAATCATTTATGACAGAAAACCATGAAACAAAAATCCCAGGGTAGCTGAAAAATTTCCTGTGGACACTTGAGGAATCTTTGACAATCTACAATTTAAGCAAATTGACCATTCACCTGAAATTTCACTTTAATGAAGTTTACTTTAGTGGTTAATGATAATGGTAGTTTCAATATTCAATTGCTCAAAATTTTGTTTTTGTTAGCAATTTAATGTCTTGTAAAAGTATAAGATTGGCAAATTAGCTGAGGAAAGCCATTAAGTTTTACTTTGTTATCTGTTTTCTGTGTCTTTAAAAAAAAAAATCACAGGCCTTTATAGTTCTAGGATGTGTTGTTAATTCAACAAAATTTTGAGGTAGACAAAGCCAGTCTTCAGGGAAGCCCTAACTCTCCTAATGAACCTCAGCCCCTCTTTGTGGTGTCTGTTCCATTGTGTTCAGAAAATCCAACTTGGTAGGACAGCCTTCTGAGTTTGAATCATGGCTCTATGCCGACCCACTGGGTAAACTTGTCCGTCTGTAAAATGGGATTACTAATAAAGTCTACCTCTTACAATTGCCATAGGATTAAGTGATTTAATCAGTATAAAGCACTTGGGAAAATCTGACTCAAGGTAAATGCTATTATCATAATAAGTGTTAATATTTAGGGCCTTCAAGTTCAGGCAACCAGAACTTGGTCTTCATGACTTTCTAACTTAATTGCCCTCCCCAGAAGCAGCCATTCTCTGCTCTTCTGAGTCCCCGGCCCTCTGTTTTATTCTGCCAGAGTTTTGATAGATAATAGCTAACATGATAAAGTGGTTGCCCATGGATGATAACTATGGAAGAAAGCCAACTCGGAAAGGAGGGCTGTGGAGCTCAAGAAAGGTGGGTTCAACTTCTAGGGTGCCACTTATAAGATGTAGGATTTAATGTCAATTACTTAACTGCTTTCAGCTACAGTATCTCCATCTGAAAAATTAAGATAATAATAGAGTGGTTATTTGCCTATTAAGGATCCTATGGACCCATCATGAAAGCTGAATCACTCTGAGGGACATGACACATTTATTATAAGAATCAGAATTTGTGTGATTGTGGGAGCTAGCTAAGCAGTCTTAAATGTGTTGCTCTTGTATGTGAAGTTGTGGCTGAAGTCAGGAAGGGCCAGCAGTGAGGAAGGGCAAGTGAACACAAAGTGAGTGGAGCAAGGACAATCTGGAGCCTGTGTAGATAAGCTGGAGTTTATGACACATTGGGTCCTGCTTCTGTCTGTCACTGGCACTTGTGTCCACATTTCACTGCTTTTAAGCCTCCAACTTTGAAGATGTTGGTGACATGTGGAAAAGCTGACCCCGCCATGGTTATTGGCCCAGAATTAGAAGGAGCTGCAGGAGCTGTTGATTCATGCCAACAAGGTGAGCTACACGATCCAGGCCACCAGGCGTGCACCATAGCAGAATCCGACCCTACACCAAACTTCACAGCAGAAATACAGCTGCTTCATCATTTCTGCCTTCCAAATCTTGCACAAATAACACTCATGGACTATCCTAACCCAAAACAATGCAGGAATGGGAATTCTCAAAACATCAATCCAGCTTAGCTAAATTGATCCACAACAAAGCCACCACACAGGTGTAATGATGCCAAAACCTTATACATTTCATCTTGGATGTGGATAAAATATGTCTTCTCTGTGTTCTGTAACAGACATCTTCCTGCTTCTGAGCCTGAATCCTACAGTGCTGATAGGAGGAAAAGCAAAAGCTTATCAATGAAAAGGATCTTCCTTTGGCTTAAACTGTCTTTTTTGTGTAAAGTCAATCTCTTTCAGATAAATGCTTAGTGTTCAAGAGTTTCTTCACCAACCCATCCCTATCCAGGACTTGTTCCCTCCACCCCTTCTTCTAGTTAAGATGGCATCTCCATATGGAATTGAGTTTAAAAGATCATGGTAAGATAGAGTAGGGTGCAGGCCTCAGAACCATCGACACCCATGGTATCCTGCCACAGAAGCCTGAGCTTGTGGAACTGAGGCCTACTTTTAGCATAGTTAAGTCCTGAGAGGATGACCACCTCATTCTGGTTTATCTGGGGCTGTCCCAGTTTTAAAACTGAAACTGCCATGTTCTGGGGCCATGTCAGTCTCACGCACACCCAACTGGTTGGTCATCATGGGGTTTGACGTTCCTCACCCTTCTGACTCTGCCTTTGCTGTGCTCAAATATGCAAAACTGAGATCATATGGCTCATCAGGTGGGACTTTTATTGTTGCTGGCAGGAATGAGTTCCTCTGGGGCTGCTGGACTGCAGCCAGTTTCTTGCTGGCTATTAGACAGAATCCACCTGCAGATCCTTGCCACATAGGTCTCCTCAATATGGCAGCTTGTTTGATCAAAGCCAGAGAGAGTCGGCTAGTAAAGCAGAAGTCACAGTCTTATGTAACCTAATCATGTATGTGACAACCCATCACTTTTGCCACATTCTGTTGCTTAGAAACAACTAGTGAGGCCAGCCAACAATCAAGGAAAGAGCATGAATACACACTGCTCCAATCCCTTCCATCTCCTACATCGTCGCATTCTCCGTGTCTAATGGATAACACTATTCAACATGCAAACATGCTTTAGATTAGCTAAGTTTGAAGTAAAACCTATGAATCCACATAACCTTCCAGTTAGCACCTAATTTATTATTTTTAAGTTTTATAGTTAGCACTTATTACATTTTAAGAAATTTTAGCCTATTCTAATATAATACGTTCTTCTATGCTTTTTGCCTAAGATCTTTATTGTTTTATATTTTATATGTAGCATAGCTATATTTTATCGTTATGGCACTTTCACACTTAGAATATTATATATTGCATGAGATAAAGATCATGATATTTTTCTATATTGTTGTCAAATTGACCCAGAGAGATCTAATAAAAAAGACTTCCCTTTGACACTGTACTACAGTGAAACCTTTGTCATAAATCGTTCAGCTATATATGTGTAGGTTGGTTAGATTCTTTTTTATTGTGTAATCTAAATAAAACTATGGATAAAAATTAAACTTACAAAAGTGATTTTTGTATCCTCAAAGAGGTTATATTTTTCCACAGCAAGAAATGTAAAACCAAGTAAGTCTCACTAATGAACACATAGACACATGATAGACAGACAGACCTTCATACGTACAAACACACACACAGATGTCTAGACATCTATTAATATATTCTCTATTAATAATCTCTATTAATAAATTAACCCTTGATATTTCATTAGATGAATAGTGTTCTCTTGTTGGCTCTGTATTTAACATGTCTTTAACCTAACGAAATTGACCTTTTGTTTGTTTGTTTACTTCTCAGTCATTTGTATTTTTTGCCTCTAAATTCTCCCTGCTCGTTTCTCTGTTAGGATTTGAATACTTTTTCGTAGAGCTATAACCTGCATGTTTATTACTCATTTTTGCTTTTATTTTATTGTTAATATCCAGAAGTTTTAAAGGGAACATAGCCAAATCAACTGATGTATTCATCTATTTTCTTCAGATTAATTTCCAGAAATTATAATTTAATCATTTAATACATGTGGAATTCATCTGTGCAAATGAAAATTGGTCAAAATTGAAACATTTTGTTTCCAAATATGTGGATGATTTTCCTAATATCATTTACTGAATCATCCACATCTTGCCCGATTTCTGTGCTGGAAACTGAGACTAGATAATTTAAGACGTCTTGGGTCAGAGTTAATGCCTGTAGTGTGTGTGAAAGCCTATTCTCTGTCCTGCCAATCCTCTCCTTTTCACCTCTCCCAAACCCTCCAGGTTCTGCCCTGGGTTTTGGAAGCTGGGGTATCTCCACAGCCCAGAGGGATATTCTGTGTGTCTGTGTTCTGTCTTTCCCTTTCACCTTCTCTTAATGTTTTACATATGTCTTTAATTCAGCTATACCACCTCATAGTAGAAAAAATTAACTGAGAAATATAATTCATATAATCTCTGTGCACCGATACAAGTATGCATACTCAAACATATCTTACCCTTCACTATTTAGAAGCTCTCTCTGACTGTGAAAATTAGAACTGATAAATAGCTATAGAAAACATCGTGTTACTGCAAATGTTCAGCAGGCTTAGTAGAAGACAAAGCCAGGTAGAGAGGCGATTTGCTTTTCTGGCTTTCAATTTAAGTATGGATTAAATCAATCAATTTAATATCTAAATATCTCTGTGGTCATTAAGTGAACCTACTAAAAGTATGTAAAATTAATGCAATCATCTTTAGGAAATATGCTTTGGTGTTATATGCAGGTATGCAATCTGAATTAGAGCTGCTATGAAAAAAATTAAAAGTGTTGTTAAATGAGTATGCATGAAGTAAGACCTGACTGTAGTTTTTCTTTCCCTTCCCTTCCCATTTTGTGTCTCATTCTCTCTCTTCCTCTCTCTCTCTCTCTCTCTCTCTCTCTCTCTCTCTCTCTCTCTCTCTGTGTGTTTTTATTGGCCCTTATAAATAGAGAATTGAATGAATCATAACCCTCAGTTCATGATACACCATCATCATTAATCTGTGCAATTCATTTTCTTGCTTTCTTTTTTTTTGCTTTTATTCCCACTCCTCACTGCCATTTCCTTCCTTTCATAGATACCTACTCTAATACATTTAATATGTGTCCTTGGATATGTATGTATCCTTAAAAAAATGTGCATTGTTGCTTTATAAATATAACTGTTTTTAATTTACAAAAATAGTATTCTGCTACAGACATGCTTGTGGTTATTTTTAACTCAGTATTGTGGATTTCAGCTCAGCTGCATGCTACATGTGCATGTAGATCATTGCTTCTGACTACTTACGTAGCCCATAGGCTATTTCTACCACACTTTTTCATCCCTTCTCCTATGGATGAACCCCTAGGCTTCCCATAATTCCCTGGTCCCCAGACAAAGCTGCGGCAAAGCTCCAGAATCAACCTGTGGAAGAGGCTCCCAGGAGAGGGTTGTTGGGTCACAGGGTCGCACATTCTTGACGTCACTAAGTGCTGCCAGATTGTTCTCCAGATTTGCTGGCTTCTATTTCTTAAGTATTTTGACAAGATTCACATTAAGTTGAATATCTGATTTTGTGCCAACTTTTAGGGGCAGGTTGAATTTTATAACTGTGTGCAAAGTCAGAAAAAAATCTAATGTTTCAATACTTTTATATGCAACTCTCTTTTAGATTATTTACCTGAAAAAAAAATAATAACAGCATTTTTGAGAAATGGTACATGCACTATTTAGTTTGCTTCATATTTATTAACATGGGTCAGATTTTAGGAAAACAATTTGAATGAAATTATACTTCATAATATTTGAATAAGGGATAATAATTGTATAATATAACTTATAGGTTAACCAAAAATTTTATGATCATTATATACATTTTACATTTACAAATACCCTAATGTAAATTAGGCCTGCCCAGAGAAAATAACAAGAGTAGCTATTTATTAAACATGGCCTATGTGTCAGAGAAATAGGCACCATTTTGTTATTTTTATATATTTATTCTATGCAGCACAATCACTGTATAGTATTCATTCTTTTGCTCATTTTACAGGTAAAGAAATTAATATTGAGAAGGGTTAATTTATTTTCCACAAGATTGCACAGCCAGTATATAAAGGAGTGAGGGTTCAATTCAAGGACTAAATTAACTACAAGGTCTGAGTCTTCACTATGGACTTCAGAAAAAGATGGTAGAGTACACAGCATAAGGACAGTTTGGCTTGGTGCTTAAGAGCAGCATCTTTGAAGCTAGATGTCCAAGTATGAATCCCAGTGTTGCCACTTACACACTCTGAAACCTTAAGCAATTCATTTGACCCCTCTATACCTCTGTTTCCTTCTCTGGAAAACAAAGATGATGATGATTATAATAATAATAATACCTGCCTCCTAGAGTTGTTTTGACTTATAAATAATAAAATACATTTAAAGGTTAGGCCAGTTTCTGGAACATAATAAGTAGTCAATTATTTTCTTTTTCCATAGAAGACTGTACTTTTGTTTGGATATTCATTTTTTTCTATCAGAGCCCTGTTTATCAAGGGGATCTCATTCCCAACTCTAGGTGTGGGTCATGGTCAGTCTGAATCAATCAGCATAACTCCGTGATCCTTGCTAGTGACTGATTCTCAAATGCTCTAATGTGCAACTATGGCCGCTGAGACTCAAGGAGATTTGTTTGTGTGTGTGTTGGTTGGATGGGTGGTTGAGGAGAACAAGCCTTAGAAACAGCCAGGGCTATAAAGGGACAGAACCTGAGTCACTGAGCACAGCTGGAACCACTAGATGAACCAAAGCCTACTCTAGCTCTAGGCTCCAACCTGTTGTTTAGGCCAGCATGAATTGAATTTTTGGTGCAGTGGGTTACTGAGTGAAAGTTGTATTCATGTGTCTATAAACAGACCATGAATAAATGCTATCCATTTTCCTACCTCAGATTTTAGTGATTAGGGGAATGAATTACTTCATTCTTTAATAGTTTCTTGAGGAAGAATTCAGTTACCAGAGGAAAATCAGAGTAAGTTGGAATGGTAGATACGCTAAAAGGTTTGCTAGGAAAATTTGAATATATGAGAAAGATTCTTGGAAATAGAATTACACAGGAAGCATTGTGAAAGAAGCTGAAAATAAGATGTAAAAGATATGTAAGTATGATTTTTAAAAAATTAAAGAAAGGAACTGAGTCAGAAAGAGTTGGGGGAAGACAGTTTACCCAAAGGGCTTGTAACTTGGATGGTGATTATGGATCTGATTGGAGTTAGTAAGATGGAGCTAGGAGGTAGGCAAAAAGTACATGAATAGAATTAATCAGACTCCCTATTACAATCAGAAATTTGGTGTGCAGTTGTGGGATGGATCTGCAAATGAATACTGTAATCATAACCTTAACTATAAACCAAAATTGCACATAATTTAAACTATCATGTTTGTTTAACATTTAACAAACATTTACCAAATACTGCATTGTGCAAAGTTTCATAAAAATTAAAAAAAAAAAGAAAAAAAAGGTTCTTCATAAAATGGTACAATTTTAGCATAGCACATATCAAATAAAAGTAAATGATATCACAAAGCTGGTGAACAAGATTTGCAACGTAGATGAAAGATTGTTCTGGTGGTTTCAATAATCTAGATGGAAGAATCCAGAAGGAGGAAAGTGGTTTCCCTTGCTCATGTTTAAAGTTGCATTGGATGGCACACTCTTCTTTCTTAGCATGTAACAGACATACATACCTATGTAATGGATGAGGTGAGACACATCAAAAAGCAACGACTCTTATTCCTTTTCCTCTCAAAACAACACACTGATGATTGATAGTCTATGTTTTAAGATCCTCTTACAAAGAATAGTACATGCTTTTCTTTCCTCAACTTTCAAAGATAGAAGATCATAAACAGAATTTAACAATGTTATACAGCCAGTTAAAATTTATATTCTTAATATATAAAGAACTCATATATCAATTACAAAAAGACAAATATTATTATAGAAAAATGTGAAGGTAAATTCCGTAAAGAAATACCTATGGTAAATAATAATTAAAAATATATCAATTCCACCAGTAAAAAAAAGTGCAAAAGAAAATAACATAGATTTTTGTTTTGTTTTGTTTTTTTTGGAGGGAGGGCATTCATTGTTGTGGAACATGTATACTCAAACACTGCTCTCTGTGTGTAATTTGATAGAATATTTCTGGAGTGCAGTAATGAGGGCAAATGCTTATATAATACTAACAATGCTTCAAGGTTCTATATTATATTTATATTTCTGACGCTTTTTTTTTTTTTTTAGCTGAGCCATCCTTCCACCTGTTGGCAGCTCAGCGGCAGCTCAGCTCAGGCTGGGAATCAAACCAGCAACCCTGTTGCTCACAGCTTGCACTCTTGAGTGAGCTCTTAACCAACTGAGCCACTCGGCCAGCCCTATATTATATTTCTAAACGCAATCTCACAACAGCCCGATGAGGTAGATGTAATTATGATTTTCATTTTACAGATGATAAGAAACTAAGTCAGGAAAAAGTTAACTAAATGGGTCAAAACCACACAACCAGTTGATGGCAATATTGAGATTTGCTTTACATTGATAAAGAGAGGATACCCTGAATTTGGGAGCTTAGAATTTAAATTTATGTCACATATTATACTTTACTATGTGATCCTTTTGTCTAGAATTATAAGTGGTTATTAAAGCACTCAAAACATATTATAGATATTTTATTTTATTCTTTAAAGATTTCTGGGAGGTCGAAGGATAAAGATGCCAATTATTTCATCTTACAGGTGGGATTATACTAAGATTAAATAATTTACACCCAAACCCATGGTGTGGTAGAACAAATAATGGCAGAAACATCTCTTTGCTGCTTAGGCCTTATAGTAGTCAACAGAATTTTCATGTGGAATTTCTAATACCTCTTATTTTTAAAATATCATGTAATAAATTACTAATAAATATTAACTAATTATGGATTTTCTTTGGGTTGTGCAAAATGGGCAAACAAGTGGCTTCAGAAACCCAAAGGAGAATTACTGATGGTAAGTCTGATTAGTGACATTTTTTCTAGTAGTTTCCCACACCATTATAATAAGTCATAAAAAAAAAGACAAACCAAAAAGATATTTGACAAAACAATTTGTTGACTTTCATTTAACAACATATTTATTTAATGAGTTTATCATATGTCAGCATTTTATGGAAATCTCTAGAATTTTGGAGAAATATCTAGAATATATTAAATTATAGAAAATCTTTATTGAATGACTAAACACAAAATAAGGCTTCAACCAAAATAAATAGTGATTGATTTATTAAACCAGAATTTAAGGAACTAAGACAACTGGTTTATTATATAGAAAGCTCCCAGCTATTTGAGACCAGAGTTATATTGAACAAAATGATCTAAAAATATAACTGCATTGGTATATACAGAACAATTAATAAGGTTAATATTCTCATTCATATAAATTACTCAAAGACCTCTAATAAATATGACCCTAGAATTTTTCTCCTTAAAGAAAGGATAACAAAAAGTGGTAGCCTTTAAACAATGGAATTCCAAATAGACACAATTATAGCTTCCAATCGCATATCAGGTTTGATAGTGCATTTTATTTAAAATAACACCAAAATAGATGTGAAAAAAAAGTTATTAAAGCCATTACAGTGTAGTGTAGAGCAAGAATTCTTTAATTGAGGTAGACCTGGGTTTAATCACAGACTTTGCCACTTTCTATTTGTATACACTTGGGCAAGTTGTGGGAATAATATTATCTACCTCAAATAGTCACTGGGAGAACAGAATGAGATTGTGCATGTAGAGTGTACTCCTGTTCCTGCCACAGAGTAAATAATTATTACATAGTAGCTCTTTACTTTTTTTTTTATTAAGAAATTTTATTGGGTAAGAGTGTGTTTTTCCAGAACCCATCAGCTCCAAGTCAAGTCATTGTCTTCAATCTAGTTGTGGAGGGCACAGCTCCTTGGCCCATGTGGGAATCAAACCAGCAACCTTGGTGTCATGAGTCTGCACTCTAACCACCTGAGCCAACCAGTCACCTCACATATTAGCTCTTATAGTTGTTTCTGATAACTTCTCTCTTTGTCAGTGACTGTGACCCACAAAGATATAGCACAAAATCAAGAGTGATTAAATATAGGATTTAATATATTTTGCTATACAAACCATCTCTCACAACAGTCCTCTCTTAGATAGGATAATAATGTTACTGTAAGTAATGATGTCTCAGTGACTTTAGAAATCAGTCCATAATTGAATTGAAAGTTGCCACAATTTTTAATTTAAGATCTCACTTTAACTTGGTTTTCTTCCAATTCTTCATTGTGCCCTATTTGATCATTTATTCCCATAGAGACTGCACAATTATTATAAATCATTTACTGTACTTTGATGTACAGAATATTTGTGTTCATATCATTATATTCCTCAGAAAAATCACATTCTGTACTGTCATGATGCCCCTTTTAACTCTTCATTCTGCCAGATAGTTGAAAAGCAAGATAATAGCAAATAACTTCTAATGGATTACAGGTCAACAGACAGGAATCGTAACAACTGATATTGCTCTATTAATATGTTTTCTGGATTTGACCAATGCTATATTTTCCAAAGAGCAAAATGCATATCCAGAAGTATGTCTTCGCTGGCATAATATGTTATCAGCCTATCTTGTAAAAATAGCTTCCTTTTTCTTTATGAGCTTTCAAATAACAACTTTTATTGTTTTTATCAAGTTTGGAATTTTTAAATACTGTCCAGTGACCTCGTTATCTCATGCTTTCTGAACATATTCATTTATGCTACTAGGTGCATTTCTGATCCTAGATTATGATGCAAAAAATATAAAGAACAAAAATGAATGTTAACTTCAATATTACAAATAAATGTATTCAACTGGATCTACTTTGACCTGAAGTAGCAGGGTATTTTTACCCAGTAATCTTATCTCAGTAATCTAACAGAGTTACAGCTCAAATTTAGGGCATTTTGAAAATTGCATATGATTATAGACCATAATAGTAATTCATGATAAATGACTAGATAATCAGAGAAAAGAAAACATAAATAATGAAATTTCAAGTTCTTATCATAGAAGATTTAACAATTACTGTTCTGTTAAAAGTACCAAATTATGCTATATAAACATATATGAATTAAAGAAGTGATTCAAGTGTTTCTTTGAAAAATTTCCTTAGATATTACATTTTTCTAATATATAGAATGATCTTTTATAGTATGGGAAGGAAAATCATGCTATTTAGCTCATTCGATGTCAGAGATTTATTATGCTGCAATGTCTTCACGTGGGAAGAGTCCATGAGGTTCCCTTAGGTGTGTCCATTTTCCTCAGTGTTCAACTCTTACAATGTTTTTCTCCTGGAACTTAACTCTTCTGGAATTGCTCAAGCTTGCCTTTTCTCATGTAAAAGATTTATGATTTTATGATTTATGACTTCATGATTCTCAATCAAATGCATGAGACAACATTAAAAAATCACAAATTAGTTGGTTAAAGTATTATCTATGCATGAAGTGGGAAAAAATGACTTCTCTCTCCTTTTTCATCTTTCCATTCATCATGTCCCAGTCTTGCAATATAGTATTTCAGTATTAGGTCTTTTAGCATTTGACTTAACAATCAGTAACTCTCAGATTCTCTATTCATTGTTGGAAGTAGAGATGACTCAGAGCTGGGTTGGAACCCTGCTCCTTCTCACTGGAAACACTCATTGGCATACTCCAGTTTCATTACTGCTCTAGGAATTGGCCCAAAGAACATAGCAAGTTAATTCTTTATCTGTTTTCATGAATATATGACCCCTGGCAGTGGATTAAATCAAAACCTAGTTTCTAAGATGAAAATACCTTACCAAACACTGACTATTTTAAAATATTTTGAGTTCAGCTATGGCCTTTGGGTTGGAGATGAACTAAGTACATTTATTGTCTTTCCATTGCCTCTCAGTTGGCAACGCATCTTTTCAGGTCCAGTCTGAATGAAAGATTATGAGAAAGGTAACAGGCCTGGTCTTGGCCACAACCACCAGGACAGCTACAAATGGCTTTGTAAACAAGAAGGAAGACAGTGGCTTGCCTTTCAGCTCTTCCCCCAATGTTGCTATCAAGCCTACAAGTTTCACTAACCAGGAATTCTTTTTTTTTTTTTAAGATTTTTTGATGTTGTTTTGTTTTTAAAGTTAAAAAAATTTTTTTTAATTGGGTAACTGTGTTTTTCTAGGACCCATGAGCTCCAAGTCACATAGTTGTTTCAATCTAGTTGTGGAGGGCGTGGGGATCAAACCAGCAACCTTAGTGTTATGAGACTGCGCTCTAACCAACTGAGCTAACTGGCCGCCCCACCAGGAATTCTTAACAGATAATTACAATCAGTGGATGCATAAGGATATGACCAAACTAATGATGCAAAGTGCTAATTTTTTTTCATTTGCCAAAAGATATTTGAGTGTTACTGGACCTGTTTTGCTGAAATATTTGTGCATATTTTAAATGAATTCCAAGTGCTTCCTTTACTTACCTAATTACTTCAACCTAATTAGTTTCCTTGTTACTAGCTCATCTAAGCTTTTCTGAGATATTACAATTTTCCTAATACATAAAATATTTTATAGTATGGAAAGTGAAATCATATATTTAGCATACTATTTAGCTCAATTGATGTCAGAGATTTATTATGCTGCAATGTCTTCATATGGGAAGAGTCCATGAGGTTCACTTAGGTGTGTCCATTTTCCTCAGTGTTCAACCCTTATAATGTTTTTCTCCTGGTACTTAACTCTTTTGGAAGTGCTCAAGCTTGCATTTTCTCATGTAAAAGATTTTCCTAAGCTCTCTCTTGGCCTACTTCATTACTTGGCTTCACTTCACATGTTCTCATTTTTGAACTTGTTATTCTCTGTGGACGAGGTTTTTGACATCCATCTTCTATTTAACAATAAAAATGTTATACATCCTGGAATTACTCATACCATAATCTACTCACATTCCTTACTATTGCTACAGAAATTGCATGGGTAAACCAAAGACATTATATACCCATTGTTGTATTTTTTTTTTCTTTTTAAGTAGCTGCAAGTCTCCTTTTCCTAACATCTCAATGGGACATATTTAGATTTCATCTCTTTTCTCCTATTTTATAAGTGTTCTCACTGCTATTGTGTTTATTATGAAATAAATATCAAGCCCTCACTATAAAGTCACAGCTAGAAGTCATTAGAAGTCATAGCTTTTTTCTATAGCTGAAAAAAAAAAAAGATGGAATAGATCCTTCCGGCCCAGATTATTTGAATACATTCTGTAACATTCTCCTTTTTATGCTCTATGCAATTCACAAGAATATGGTCCTGCTGTTACTGTTAAATGATTTGTTTATTTGGATATTTATTATTTATTTACTTGGTGAAAGGCCATGGGGAAGGTGGAAATTTAGAGCATTGTGGCAAATGTTACTTTATCATATAGCTATATGTATAAAAATGTAGAATATAGTATCTTATTGTGAAACAAGTTTAAAAACATATCAAATATCTGGCAAGCCACTCTAGGATCCCTACTGGTATTGAACTACTCTAATAAAATCTCATCTTTCAGAAAGAAGGCTTATTAGCCTCTATTATTAGCCTTTGCTAATTCTTCCCTTAGCTCCAAGGATTTAAAAGGCAAAGCCTGGAGCCATTTTCATATGTTTCAACTGATAGGTGTTGGTACTCTACAGAAGTACACAGCTTTCTGGGAACAACGCTCAGCTGACCATGAGGAATCATGGATGATTAATTTAGGGAGCCCAACCTAAGCATGTGGAAGTAGTTTTAGGATAATGGCAGGAAGTCCTGCGCATCCAGGTGATAGGTTTGCTTTGCATACCTAAGTTTCAGGAGATGGTGATGGAAGCTGGGGAAGGAGGGCTTGGAAGAATCCCTTTGCATGTTTTCAGTAAGGCCTGACATGCTGCATACTTTGAAGAGTCAAACTGGGGGAGGAGGCAGTTTGGAATGAAACTGTATATTCGGGGTAAGTAGAGGGAAGCAGCTATTGGATTTTATTTCTGTTATTTCACTTTCTCTCATAATCCTTCCCTTTAATTCTCTTTTCCAGGTGCCCAAATGATCACATTCCCCTCCCCAACGGTAAATTCCTGCGGAAGTGGAGATGGATGGTGGGGCGATTGAACCTGGGGTCAGAATGCCAGGTAAAAGAATCCCAGAATCACACTGGAGGAGGCCTTGAATGGCGGTTCCAGTTCTCCCTAAAAGAGAGGTGTCCTAAGGAGAGCTCCTGGCTTCCCCCCATTTTGCTGCCACTCATCATCACGCCTCGCTACACTCACCTGATTTCTGGATCGTGATTTGGGAAGCCTGGTTCTGTAGATACCTCAGTGATTTTAGTGCTTTTCCCATGGTCGGAGGCACTTAGCTGGTGATTTTGTAATTGGCTGATTCGAAAGAATAGAAGTACATCTATTTCAAACACATTTATTGAAGACAGACTTGACGCGGGGCGATGAGGATTCAACGGAAAACCTCATGGACAAAAAAAAAAAATCCTGCTCTCCTGGAGCTTACATCTAGGTGGTCTTCAAAGTTATTTCTCTGTATCCGCACTGAACCCGTTATCAGCTCTGCTGGAAGACTGCTTGAACTGTGCAGGCAAAGTGGAGCTCAGTTTTCCTGAGGGCCACTGTAAGCTGGCGTCCGCTCTCCGCGGATAAAACTGAAAGAATATGAATCGCAGGACAGCGAAGGAGTTGGGGCGGAGGGGGGCGGGGGGAGGGTATCACTCGAGGTGGCGTCTATTAGCGTGAATACGGCG
This sequence comes from Hipposideros armiger, assembly GCF_001890085.2. Classification (NCBI taxonomy): domain Eukaryota; kingdom Metazoa; phylum Chordata; class Mammalia; order Chiroptera; family Hipposideridae; genus Hipposideros; species Hipposideros armiger. The sequence goes on along the minus strand of NW_017731668.1, from coordinate 1,873,564 downwards.
GAGTCAGGGGACCTAGCTGTAGCCTGAAAACTTCAAGCCAAACAAACTCTGAGATTACAAACCCTCACCCTTCTCCTCCTCCCCTCGGAGCAGCCCCGCAGCGGGAGCGCTGTCCTAGGGGTTCCCGGGGCAGACAAGGGGCTCGGAGACAGCGGACTGCGCCTTGCACCCCCTTCCCCTCATCCCGGCCATGGGCTTTGCCCTGGAGCGCTTCGCCGAAGCCGTAGACCCGGATTTCGAGTGCAAGCTGTGCGGCCAGGTGCTGGAGGAGCCGCTGTGCACGCCGTGCGGGCACGTCTTCTGCGCCAGCTGCCTGCTGCCCTGGGCGGCGCGGCGGCGCCGGTGCCCGCTGCAGTGCCAGCCCCTGGAGCCCCGCGAGCTGTACCGGGTGCTGCCTCTGCGCGGCCTCATCCGCAAGCTGCGCGTCCAGTGCGACTACCGCGCCCGCGGCTGTGGCCTCTCGGTCCGGCTGCACGAGCTGGAGGCGCACGTCGAGCGCTGTGACTTCGGCCCTGCCCGCTGCCGCCGCCCGGGCTGCGTCTCCCTGCTGGGCGGCCGCGGCGGCGGAGACGTGCCCGCGCGGGGGGGCT